>NC_069499.1:1322781756-1323081756 GCF_027579735.1 Bombina bombina | reverse complement strand
CCAGGCATTCGAAAATCGGCCCCATAGGGTGTGAATAAGACACGTGTCATATCAATAAAACTGTACCGCCTATTGAGATATTGAAAGTAGGACTGTGGTAAATCATTCTTCATAACAGCTTCCTTCATAGAAACATAGATTTTGATGAAAGATAAGAAACATGGGCCCAAAAAGTCTGCCCAAAATGTCCTAAAATTGTCAGTTTATTTAGTTTGGTGTATAGTTTAAACTTATTCCAGGCATTTTTGAAGTCCCCTACATTATTTGTCCTTACCACCTCTAATGGAAGTTTATTTAGTAACTCATATTCCTCTTGCATCAAAAGCCACTACCCCTTTCACTTGCGCACTCTGGAACTCTTGCACGGCTTACAACAAGCTCACTTCTATACATGACCTCTTCATCTCCCACTCCCTCAACCTTTTGGCCCTAACAGAAACCTGGCTATCTCCCCTAGACACAGCATACACTGCTGCTCTGTCACATGGGGGTCTCCACTTCAGCCACACTCCTAGGTCTGGTAATAGACAAGGAGGTGGTGTAGGTATTTTACTTTCCTCTCGTTGCACCTTTCAAGAAATACATCCCATCTCTTCCCTCATATTTCCCTCATTCGAAACCCACATGATTCGCTTATTCTCCCCTCTCTCTGTACGTGTTGCAGCCATATACTGAACCCCTGGCTCCTCAACTCTATTTCTAGATCACTTGGCTGCCTGGCTAACTTATTTCCTTTCCTCAGACACCCTTGTCCTCATTCTTGGCGACTTCAACATCCTCCATGACAATCCCACTGCCTCATCTGCAAAACAACTTCTGCAACTCACTTCCTCTTTCGGTCTGTCACAATGGACTGATTCTCCCACTCACAAGGATGGTCACTCTCTTGACCTAATCTTTAGCTATCGATGCACTCTCTCAAACTTCACAAACTCCCCCTTTCCTCTTTCTGACCACCATCTCCTTACTTGCAACATCTCATCCCTTCCTACAACTCTCCCTCCTTCTACTCCTCACACCAAACTTCACAGAAGCATTATGTCTTTAGATCAGAAATAGCTTGCTAATTCCCTCAAATGCTCCTCTCATCCTTCTCCTTTTCCTGCCCTGAACAATCTATCTGCCACTATAATTCCACCCTTATATCCGTCCTTGACAATCTTGCCCCTCTTACCATTGCTTGGAAATTACACACTCATCCTCAGCCCTGGCATTCCCCTCTGACATGGTACCTACGCAGATGTTCCCATACTGCTGAATGGCACTGGAGAAAATCTCGGAGTTCAGCTGATTTTCTTCATTACAAATTCATCTTGAACTCCTACTATTCTGTCCTTAATCTCCATAAGCAACACTACTTCTCTACTCTTATCTCTAATCTTTCTTCAAACCCAAAACGTCTGTTCTGCACTTTCAATACTCTCCTCTGCCCTCCCCTACCTCCTAATACAACTTCTCTATCAGCTCAAGACTTTGCCAGCCACTTCAATAACAAAATTGACTCCATCAGAAATGAAATCAGCTCTCAGCATAATTCCATTCTCCCCCCCCCCCCCTCAAATGCTCTCACTCAACCACAACCCACATAACCTGAAACTTAGCTCATTCTCCCCTGTTACTGAGGAAGACTTTTCGGCACTTATACTGCGCTCTCACCTCACTACCTGTCCCCTTGACCCTATCCCCTCACAGCTACTCCCCTCCGTCTCTGCTACCCTTACCCCTATACTAACACACATTTTCAACCTCTCCCTCAGCACCGGTATATTTCCCTCATCGCTGAAACATGCACTGGTCACACATATCCTCAAAAAACCTTCCCTTGATCCTACCTCCCCGTCCAACTACCGCCCTATTTCCCTCCTCCCTCAAAGCTTCTCAAAAAACTAGTATATGCACGCCTATTGCAATTTCTTACGTTAAACTCCCTTCTTGACCCACTACAATCTGGATTTCGTCCCCATCACTCCACAGAGACAGCTATTGTTAAGGTTACCAACGACCTACTTACAGCAAAATCAAAAGGCCACTTCTCTCTGCTTATCCTCCTTCATCTGTCCACAGCTTTTGACACTGTTGACCACCCTCTTTTGCTCCAAACCCTCCAATCCTTCGGTATCTTTGACACAGCCCTTTCGTGGCTCTCTTCCTACCTGTCAAACCGTACCTTTAGTGTAGCCTTCTCTGGGGCCTCCTCTGCCCCGTCACCCCTTTCTGTCGGAGTACCGCAAGGCTCTGTCCTCGGTCCCCTTCTCTTCTCAATCTACACGTCATCACTAGGCTCCCTAATAAAGTCCCACGGTTTCCAATATCATTTGTATGCCGACGACACACAAATCTACTTCTCTGCACCAGACCTATCTCCTTCCTTGCTAACCCGTGTCACTAAATGTCTTTCTCACATCTCTTCCTGGATGTCCTCTCACTACCTCAAACTAAATCTCTCCAAAACTGAGCTCCTCATTTCCCCCCCTTCTTCAAAAATCTCCACCCCCGATGTCTCAGGGGTCACATTTGACTCAGATCTTTCTTTCACTCCTCACATTCAGTCCTTGGCTAAAAGCCTGCCGCTTCCACTTAAAAATATCTCTAAAATTAGACACTTCCTTACACAAGACACAACTAAGATTTTAATCCACTCTCTCATTCTTTCCCGCCTCGATTACTGCAACTCTGTCCTCTCTGGTCTCCCCACCTGCCGCCTAGCTCCTTTACAATCCATAATGAATGCCTCTGCCAGACTCATCTTCCTTACACGTCGCTCTTCATCTGCTGCTCCTCTCTGCCAATCCCTTCACTGGCTTCCTCTTGATTCTAGGTTCAAACACAAAATTCTGACTCTGACATACAAAGCCCTCAACTGCACTGCTCCCCCCTATATCTCAGACCTTGTCTCCAGATACTCTCCCTCCCGTCCCCTTCTCTCTGCTCATGACCTCCTACTCTCCTCCTCTCTGGTTACCTCCTCGCACTCCCGTTTACAGGACTTCTCCAGACTTGCTCCCATCTTGTGGAACCGATAATAATAATAATAATAATAATAAAGAAGCCTCATAAAACATAAGAAAAATTTGTGAAGCTGGAGCGGGTGGTGATGCTTGAGACCAATTTTCAAATTTAGCCAACTATGTAACATCTAGAGCCAAGGTAGGAAAAAGGAAGAATACTTAAAGAGATGTACAAATTTGATATGAAGCATTCATGCAATATATTTTAATTTTAAAAATGAAAAAGCATTGTTTAAAACTTATCGTGACTTTTGAGGTCATTTTTTAAGTTCCCTGTTGTAGTTATGGAGGAAAACCACACGAGTACAAACACACACACACACAGGGCTCTCTTTCTACGCATGCTAGTGATAACATGTCAATGTCCGTGCACTCAATTTACCTCCATATAAGTGGTGGGTCATATGTCTAATAAAACTTATCACTAACTAAATATTTTAAAACGTTTAAACATAGAATTCCTGTATATAGAGATTAAATGCAAAAATGATTATATTGAATCTAAATGATGCTTTCATGACCCTTTAGAACAGGGATTGCAACTGACGGCCCATGGGTACATGTGGCCTTCTGCACTAGTTTTTGCGGCCCCTGGGAAAAAGCAAAACTAAGAATGTGTGCCATAGTTTTTGTTGCCCCAAGAAAAAGTAAAAACTAAACTAAGAAAACTAAAAATGTGTGTCTTAGGGAATTCTGGAGGTGGACAAACAAGGTGGCCACAACTCAAAAGAGCCATCTGGAGGGGAGAACAGTATATAGAGAGTACCCTGCAACCTTACCTAAATCAGGTCCTGTGTCATTGGACATTTTAAGGAAATGTATTATTAGTTGTGTGTAGTCATAAAAGTATATGGGACCCTTAAACGCACATGAAACACAAAAATGTTCTTTCATGATTTAGAAAGAGAATACAATTTTAAACAACTTTACAATTTACTTCTATTTTCCAATTTGCTTCATTTGCTTGTTAATCTTTGTTGAAGAAGCAGCAATGCATTACTGGGAGCTAGTTAACACATTGGGTGTGCCAAAAACATAAGACATACATGTGCAGCCACCAATCAGCAGCTCTTGAGTCTACCTAGGTGTTATTTTCAACAAAGTATACCAAGAGAACAAAAAAATTAGATAATGGAATAAATTTGAAAGTAGTTTCAAATCACATGCTCCATCTGAATCATGAAAGAAAAAAATTGAGTTTCATGTTCCTTTAAAGGTTCTAAAATACTGATTGTGCTTGAAATGTTAGGAATATGACCATCACTTCTTTAGAGTATGCGCTCGCACATTTGCAGGGGTAAAATAGAGGGAAAGCAAACAAAATGAACAATTAATTTACTTTGCACTGTTGCTTTACTGTTCTTAATTAAACAATTATATAGTGGATATCATTTAGAATTTAATGTTATTTGAAATTTCAATGGGTTTTAGACACTAAAAATAAAATAAATATCTAGAGTGCTTCACAATTACTTGTCCAAAAGCAAAACTGCACCCAGCCGTAAATAAGTAAAATAGCTCTGGGGTACAAGAACTTCAAATAATAAACGGGAGTCTATTGAGAGTGAATAAACCCAGCAGTGAATAAAACATAAATGAACAACAGCAAAATGCTTTTAGCAAAAGCAGAAACAGAGCTAGAGTTAGGCAAATAAAATTACTATATAAAATATGTAATAGAGAGAATGACACACTGAATTCATTGGATATGATAGTGTTTGTCCATTCCGGTCAACACTGGGATCACCTTTTGTGTAAAACGGTTAATGGAAACATGCCATATACACCATATACAGTATGCAGCTGGTGGGAAGCAAAAGTAGGCATTGCAGTGAGGCTCCATATGCCAAAAAGGAAGATGGGTAATCCTACTTAAGAGCCAAGTAGTGATTAGACGTGCCGGTTAAAGGCTAGAATATGAGTGGAGCTCTATTTAGCTCAACCGTTCGAGCAGAAACATCACTAGATGGAGGCTTTTTGTGCACGTTGGGTAGTGCACGTATTACAAGTTGAAAATAAAAACATGCTTACCAAATATTGCGACCACATTAACTTCTTCTCCCTATAGAAGTCAACGGTTAGAGTATGCGCTAACCCAACAGGAGTTATGAATACTTCCCATTACAATGCTCTTTACAGAACAATGTACTCTTTATTGTAAATACATTTTTACAGGTATGTTTGTCTTGTGCAGTCTCTACTGCGCATGACTGCGTCGGATAAACATACTTGGCCTTTATTATACAGGATAAAATATTAAACAATATTAATAAAAAATCATGGCAGGGGGTGTCAATCAACCTGATCGTACGAGATCGGGCGGATTAATGTCTGCAGCCTCAGAGGAAGCGTACGTCTTGATAAAGTCCCCACTAGGGCGAAATGCATTGACGTTCTTTACAGACCACCACCAGGAATGAGATTCCAGCATTGGACACGGATACAGTATAAGTATTTTCCCTGCATGATCTTGAAAGTGTCAAGTACAGGTACTGCAAACGGCCGTTTGTTGTATGCGATCAACCTTTCTAAACACACTGGAGCATGCAACAGAGCAACAAATCCAGAAACCAGTACACAGATAGTGGAGCAAAAGTGACATCATTACAGCCACGCTTGGTTCATAGGAGGCGCTACACATCACCGGAGAGTAACACAGTAAGGCTGTGCTCGACACATAGCATGTCTGAAGATCCTGATAAGCTTATTTTCCATTATCACCAGGAACACAGAAGTGTTCTTTGTCTTATTGGTCAGACTCCTTGTTTTGTACAATGCAAAGGTTTTCTATTTAAAAGCACTAAACCCTGGAACATTGAAATATACGTTTAAACCCCTAGAAAGACTTTCTATATGCCATTAATTACCTTATTAAAGTTTTGCACTCCGGATTTTCAAAGAGTTTGTAATTGAACTTTTCAGACAATTGAAATTATAAGGTGGAATATACTGTGTTTTTAGTTATCTGCAACTATACTGTGTTTTTAGATGTCTGCAACTATAGTTGCAATTAAAATATCAAAAATAAGAGAGGGCGCATACACTGTACAACTTCAAAAAACAACATACACAGCTCATTCAAAATATGGCACTTGTACCTATTAACAGTCCCATGCTGAAAGTCACTTACGGCTAGATTTAGAGTTTTGTCGGTAACGACCCGCGTAGCTAACGCTGGCTTTTTTCTGGCCGCACCTTTTAAATAACTCTGGTATTGAGAGTTCACAGAATGGCTGCGTTAGGCTCCAAAAAAGGAGCGTAGAGCATATTTAACGCAACTTCAACTCTCGATACCAGAGTTGCTTACGGACGCGGCCAGCTTCAAAAACGTGCTCGTGCACGATTCCCCCATAGAAAACAATGGGGCTGTTTGAGCTGAAAAAAAAACCTAACACCTGCAAAAAAGCCGCGTTCAGCTCCTAACGCAGCCCCATTGTTTGCTATGGGGAAACACTTCCTACGTCTGCACCTAACACTCTAACATGTACCCCGAGTCTAAACACCCCTAACCTTACACTTATTAACCCCTAATCTGCCGCCCCCGCTATCGCTGACCCCTGCATATTTTTTTAACCCCTAATCTGCCGCTCCGTAAACCGCTGCTACTTACATTATCCCTATGTACCCCTAATCTGCCCTAACACCGCCGACCCCTATATTATATTTATTAACCCCAAATCTGCCCCCCACAACGTCGCCTCAACCTGCCTACACTTATTAACCCCTAATCCGCCTCACTCCCGCCTCAATAACCCTATAATAAATAGTATTAACCCCTAATCTGCCCTCCCTAACATCGCCGACACCTAACTTCAAACATTAACCCCTAATCTGCCGACTGGAGCTCACCGCTATTCTAATAAATGTATTAACCCCTAAAGCTAAGTCTAACCCTAACACTAACACCCCCCTAAATTAAATATAATTTAAATCTAATGAAATAAATTAACTCTTATTAAATAAATTATTCCTATTTAAAGCTAAATACTTACCTGTAAAATAAATCCTAATATAGCTACAATATAAATTATAATTATATTATAGCTATTTTAGGATTTATATTTATTTTACAGGTAACTTTGTATTTATTTTAACCAGGTACAATAGCTATTAAATAGTTAAGAACTATTTAATAGCTAAAATAGTTAAAATAATTACAAAATTACCTGTAAAATAAATCCTAACCTAAGTTACAATTAAACCTAACACTACACTATCAACAAATTATTTAAATACAATATCTACAAATAAATACAATGAAATAAACTAACTAAAGTACAAAAAATAAAAAAGAACTAAGTTACAAAAAATAAAAAAATATTTACAAACATTAGAAAAATATTACAACAATTTTAAACTAATTACACCTACTCTAAGCCCCCTAATAAAATAACAAAGCCCCCCAAAATAAAAAAAATGCCCTACCCTATTCTAAATTAAAAAAGTTCAAAGCTCTTTTACCTTACCAGCCCTGAACAGGGCCCTTTGCGGGGCATGCCCCAAAGAATTCAGCTCTTTTGCCTGTAAAAAAAACATACAATACCCCCCCCCAACATTACAACCCACCACCCACATACCCCTAATCTAACCCAAACCCCCCTTAAATAAACCTAACACTAAGCCCCTGAAGATCTTCCTACCTTATCTTCACCCTGCCAGGTTCACCGATCCGTCCTCGGAAGTCTTGATCCAAGCCTCGGAAGTGTTGATCCAAGCCCAAGCGGGGGGCTGAAGAGTGACGTCCATCCTCGGGCTGAAGTCTGGATCCAAGCGGCGACTGAAGAAATCCCTCATCGGGCTGAAGTCGGAAGTCCATCATCGGGATGAAGTCTTCTATCAAGCCGCATCTTCAATCTTCTTTCTTCTGGAGCGGAGCGGAACCATCTTCTTCCAAGCCGATGCGGAACATCCTCTTCAACCGACGACTAGACGACGAATGACGTTTCCTTTAAATGACGTCATCCAAGATGGTGTCCCTCGAATTCCGATTGGCTGATAGGATTCTATCAGCCAATCGGAATTAAGGTTCCGATCAGCCAATAGAATGCGAGCTCAATCTGATTGGCTGATTGGATCAGCCAATCGGATTGAACTTGATTCTGATTGGCTGATTCCATCAGCCAATCAGAATATTCCTACCTTAATTCCGATTGGCTGATAGAATCCTATCAGCCAATCGGAATTCGAGGGACGCCATCTTGGATGACATCATTTAAAGGAACCGTCATTCGTCGTCTAGTTGTCGGTTGAAGAGGATGTTCCGCGTCGGCTTGGAAGAAGATGGTTCCGCTCTGCTCCAGAAGAAAGAAGATTGAAGATGCGGCTTGATAGAAGACTTCATCCCGATGATGGACTTCCGACTTCAGCCCGATGATGGATTTCTTCAGTCGCCGCTTGGATCCAGACTTCAGCCCGAGGATGGACGTCACTCTTCAGCCCCCCGCTTGCGCTTGGATCAACACTTCCGAGGACCGATCAGTGAACCTGGTATGGTGAAGATAAGGTAGGAGGATCTTCAGGGGCTTAGTGTTAGGTTTATTTAAGGGGGTTTTGGGTTAGATTAGGGGTATGTGGGTGGTGGGTTGTAATGTTGGGGGGGATATTGTATGTGTTTTTTTTACAGGCAAAAGAGCTGAATTTCTTGGGGCATGCCCCGCAAAGGGCCCTGTTCAGGGCTGGTAAGGTAAAAGAGCTTTGAACTTTTTAAATTTAGAATAGGGTAGGGCATTTTTTATTTTGGGGGGCTTTGTTATTTTATTAGGGGGCTTAGAGTAGGTGTAATTAGTTTAAAATTGTTGTAATATTTTTCTAATGTTTGTAAATATTTTTTTATTTTTTGTAACTTAGTTCTTTTTTTATTTTTTGTACTTTAGTTAGTTTATTTAATTGTAGTTATTTGTAGATATTTTATTTAAATAATTTATTGATAGTGTAGTGTTAGGTTTAATTGTAGATAATTGTAGGTATTGTATTTAATTAATGTATTGATAGTGTAGTGTTAGGTTTAATTGTAGATAATTGTAGGTAGTTTATTTAATTAATTTATTGATAGTGTAGTGTTAGGTTTAATTGTAACTTAGGTTAGGATTTATTTTACAGGTAATTTTCTAATTATTTTAACTATTTTAGCTATTAAATAGTTATTAACTATTTAATAGCTATTGTACCTGGTTAAAATAAATACAAAGTTACCTGTAAAATAAATATAAATCCTAAAATAGCTATAATATAATTATAATTTATATTGTAGCTATATTAGGGTTTATTTTACAGGTAAGTATTTAGTTTTAAATAGGAATAATTTATTTAATAAGAGTTAATTTATTTTGTTAGAATAAAATTATATTTAACTTAGGGGGGTGTTAGGGTTAGGGTTAAAATTAGCTTTAGGGGTTAAAAAATTTATTAGCGTAGCGGTGAGCTCCGATCGTCAGATTAGGGGTTAATACTTGAAGTTAGGTGTCGGCGATGTTAGGGAGGGCAGATTAGGGGTTAATACTATTTATTATAGGGTTATTGAGGCGGGAGTGAGGCGGATTAGGGGTTAATAACTTTATTATAGTAGCGGTGAAATCTGCTCGGCAGATTAGGGGTTAATAAGTGTAGGCAGGTGGAGGCGACGTTGAGGGGGGCAGGTTAGGGGTTAATAAATATAATATAGGGGTCGGCGATGTTAGGGGCAGCAGATTAGGGGTACATAAGGATAACGTAAGTAGCGGCGCTTTGCGGTCGGCAGATTAGGGGTTAATTATTGTAGGTAGCTGGCGGCGATGTTGTGGGGGGCAGGTTAGGGGTTAATAAATATAATATAGGGGTCGGCGGTGTTACGGGCAGCAGATTAGGGGTACATAAGTATAACGTAGGTGGTGGTCGGCAGATTAGGGGTTAAAAAAATTTAATCGAGTGTCGGCGATGTGGGGGGACCTCGGTTTAGGGGTACATAGGTAGTTTATGGGTGTTAGTGTACTTTAGAGCACAGTAGTTAAGAGCTTTATAAACCGGCATTAGCCCAGAAAGCTCTTAACTACTGACTTTTTTCTGCGGCTGGAGTTTTGTCGTTAGATTTCTAACGCTCACTTCAGCCACGACTCTAAATACCGGAGTTAGAAGGATCCCATTGAAAAGATAGGATACGCAATTGACGTAAGGGGATCTGCGGTATGGAAAAGTCGCGGCTGAAAAGTGAGCGTTAGACCCTTTCCTGACTGACTCAAAATACCGGCGGTAGCCTAAAACCAGCGTTAGGAGCCTCTAACGCTGGTTTTCATGGCTACCGCCAAACTCTAAATCTAGGCCTTAGATAGTGCAAAAAATCAGGTATGTCCTCAGTGTGAATGATGGCTGCACTCCTCTTCACAGAAGATACTGGAAAAAATTAAAATAAGCACCCCAATGTGCTAATGGAAGCAGACTGACATAATATGGTGTGTCAGTCCATCCACTCCAGGATAAACCCCCGCCAGGTGTGTCTGTAATAGAGAGTCAAGACAACAAAGGAAACCACATGTGCAGCTCAACCAAATAGATGGAACAATGGAGATAATTATGCCAAATGGGTACTCACAATGTTCAATAGCACACCTATGTGCTGGTAGATGCAGACTGATAATTTTAGGTTAGGGCGTATCAGCTCACCCACTCCAGGTGTTACCAACAATATGGTCCAAAAATAGGATATATGCACAAACAGCCCACTATTGGGAAATGAGAGGTAAGGTAGAAACCACTATACTTGTGTTATAGTAAAAAATATTTTTATTAAAAGACTGAAAACAAAATTTTAAATAAAAAATTCAAATATTAAAAGAATATAATAACAAGTAGTGGTCAAGGGGATAATCCCCTCTAATGCAACGGGTTTCTCTGCACTGAAGAGCCGTTTCCTCAGGCATGTATACACCTTACCTCTATCCTGCTATTTAAACCTTTATGCTACCAATACAAAATTGATTAAAGAACAACACCCACAATGGGCGTGTCCATAAGACACATGTTATGCATTAATCCAAACAAACCAAACATATTATTCTTATACATAAAGCATTGTGTTTAGAATATTCAAATACATCATCATCATCCTGTTAGTTAGTCAAACTTTAAGTTGCAACCATATCTCTCTCCACCATAATGAATTTCTCTGTTAACACAGCTACATTCCCCATTTTTCTATATTCTTCCATGATATCTCTATAAATAAACATTGATTAATTGCATGTATTCTACATACAAACAAACAAACAAAAAAAACACTTATACTTCCTGCTATACTTCTATAGTTAATGACTAGTAGCCAATCCTCACAGACTACACTCTCTGAACAGGTCATATCTACCAATCATGGACGAGTTCTCATTTTAACAATAGTTTGTGATTGCGTAGACCATTTTAATAGGTAACCAAAACCTTACACTTCCTGCTATACTTCTATAGTTAATGACTAGTAGCCAATCCTCACAGACTACACTCTCTGAACAGGTCATATCTACCAATCATGGGAAAGTTCTAATTTTAACAAGTGTTTGTGATTGGGTAGACCGTTTAATAGGTAACAAAAACCTTACACTTCCTGCTTTACTTCTATAGTTAATGACTAGTAGCCAATCCTCACAGACTGCACTCTCTGAACAGGTCATATCTACCAATCATGGGCAAGTTTTCGTTTTAACAATTGTTTGTGATTGGGCAGATAGGTAACCAATCCCTGGGACTCTATTCTTCTGCGAAAATATCACTAATGGACACTGCTGAACAAAAAAAATAAAAAATTATTATGTGTTCTAGTATACATAAATATACCCTTTGTGTGTATATAACTAGGGTTGCACCGATACCGTATCGGTATCAATGCCGATACCAAGTATTTGCATGAGTACTTGTGAAAATGCACCGATACTTAAACCGATACCTTAAATTCCTACCCACACACCATCTTGTGGCGTTTTTTCAAACTGCATGTTCCCATTTCATTTAAAGATGGAGTGGAGACTTAACTAAAAATTGTTCACCTGTTCTGCCAATACAAATTGCTGTTATTTGTATTATTGTACGTCGGAGCAGTGCTCCAGAAGTTGATACTTTACAGCTGGAAGCCTACCTGGGAGAGATCACCGTACCTCATTCAGACAAACCCCTGAAGTACTGGGCAGTTAATAAACTGATATTTAATGGCCCAAAAATTATCTTTCTGACCCATGCAGTAGTGAGAATAGTGAAAGGCTGTTCAGCTTAGTGTTAAATGTCCTTACTGATAGCAGAAACAGACTTATAGCTGAACATGCAGAGATGCTTCTGTTCCTTAATAAGAACTTGTCACTAACTTTTGGAAAAATATTCTAATTGCTAGATTGCCTGTTATACTGCTAGTTCTCATCTTGCACAATTATGCTCAAAACATACTGTACTCTGAGGAACAACCTTAGCCAGGGCTGGACTGGGAATAAAAAGCAGCCCTGGAAAAATATGAAGACCAGCCCTATTTTCTGTTGAGTCAGTTGATTGCAAATGCCTCATCTAAAAGGGGATTATTCTGATACTCCTTCCCCAATATTATTTTCAGAATTAAATTATATTACTTTGTATTAAGTACAAATGTCAGATTGATGAGTTATATAGGCACCCTACAACCCAATTGCATCCAGTAACCCCCCTTTAAATTGTAGCTTTTCAGACCCTGCTGCTGCAGCTGTTATTTATTGTTGATATTATTAATATGTTATTGTAATATTTTTTTTTATAAACATGTTCTATGAACTTTGTGACAACAAGCACATAAAACTGTTTTATTATTTCAAAATGTATTTTGAGATACAGTTCATAATTATAAAGAAGCGATCTTAAATCATTAGTCTGTATTGTGCAGAGAGGCAATTGTGGCTTACGGACAGTAAATGAAGAAGTAGGTAAGACCTACACGCCTACATCCACTTATGCACCTATTCCGGGCTGAAGGCAATGACGATCAGCAGATTGTGTCGGCAGAAGGGTGAGTGAATGTATATACCCTATTCCGCATCAGTGGATGCCGATTCGGAACTTTCTATGGGGTTGATGTGTGCTGGATTTTGGATGTAAGAAGTGCTTTGCATCGATTATCAGCAGTTTTGGGTTATTTCTAGAGGCATTACTATACCCTCTATTACATTCAGAAGTTGCTGTCTTTTTTTTGTTTATCAATATCTTCTGGGTAATCTCTCACATAAAATAACAAGTGGATACAAGGTGCTATCAGATCGTTATTGACATGGAATAATCTCACTGGGAAATTGTTGTTTATAAGTACATAAATCTGTTTTATTATTTCAAAATGTCTTTTGAGATACAGTTCTTAATTATAAAGAAGCGATCTTAAATCATTAGTCTGTATTGTGCATGGTAAACTGTCATATGACATAAAAAAAAGTATCAGTAATTGGAATCGGTGAGTATTTGAAAAAAGTATCGGTACTTGTACTCGGTTTTAAAAAAAAATGGTATCGGTGCAACCCTATATATAACCATAAATCTGTATATGTATCCTCTGATACTGTATATTAATGTGTGCCATCTATACTCATAATATATACTAATCAGTTCCAGTATAATCAACCCTTAGTGTAAATAGTTTGTGTGCAGAAAAAGAGATAACCTGTATTCCAGTTCACATAAATAATCCCTTTGTATAAATATAACCATGAATCTGTGTATGTATCCTCTGATACTGTGTATTAATGCGTGTCATCTAATTAATAATATATACTGATAAATTCCAGTATATTCAACCCTTAGTGTTAGTGTAACCGTGACTATACAGTGCATATAAATATAAATAAAAATAGACAATTCTGCAATCAGTTTTATAGATTGTGACTATAGTTGCAATTATAATTAATCACATATTGCAACCATATATTTAACCCACGCATGCATATTGTAATTTAGTGTGTAATTGTTGCAACGTATTCACTGAAATATCAGCGTAATCACATTTATTGTAAGGGAGACGTCTCAAATTTTAAAAGAGTACATTGCAAAGATTTTTAACTTAAATAAATACCACTTGCTTTTAATTAAGAGTCAATAATATTTATTGCCCTCCTAGACCCCTGAGCTTTTAGCGCTCCTTTAATATTTTTATTCTATAGTCTACATGGACAACAATGCATTGTGTTTTTAACCTTTTCCATATTTTATAGGATTTCAAAGCATTAAGTGAGCGATTGTCTGTTGTATGGCAAATTATTACAGTCCAGATTGGTTTTGAGTTTTCAATTCACATATCCCCATTGAGATAACACCTGCAAGGTATTAGTAGCCAAACTGATTAAACTGCGATCAGCAGTCAATAGGGAAACTGCTAGACCAACATGCCAAATTAATTCTGTTGCTTATTTTTTTGGAGCTCAAATTCCCTAAGGAAAAATTAAATAATTTGAGCTCTATTCAAAAGCGTACAAAGCTGTGCAATCTAAAAGCAATGTGTAATTGCATATTTTTAGCATGAATAATAATTATAGCACTTTCAACCTTCTGAATAGTAAAGTAAAATACACAATCTGAATCACACCAGAATTAGCTGATTTTGAATTGCTTAATGGGCTAATACTATTGCTATTTATGAATAAGGTGTAGGAAATATGCATGTCTCTGGTCACTCATTTCAGGGGTTCCATTTTGTGGAACAGGCCAGTTTTCTCTATTAATAATGCCATCCACCCAGGGTGCACCCCAAGTATATCCAAACACCCAAAACAAGAGGTACTCTCCAGGTTTTACCTCTGTCCTCAGACACATTTAGGTGTCTAAAGATAGAGATAAAACATTGACATGTCACACTAGTTAAAGTGTTTTTTGATGAGAAAAACCTGGAGCGTGCCTCTTGTTTTGGGTGAAACCTGGGTCGATTGCATTATTAATCAAAAAGCTGGAATGTTCCACAAAATGAAACCCCCAAAATGAGTGACCAAAGACATGCATATCTGCTTTCTGTGGAGGAAGCACCTTATTGATAAATAGCATAACTATTAGCCAATAAAGCATCACCAAAGCAGCAAATTCCCTCAGTGTTCCCTCTAAGGCCAGTTTTGTGAGCGGCCCAGCAGTTAATAAGGGTATCCCACCTTACAGTCTGTAGTATTTAATAATTGCTCTAATAACTGTTTCACTGCTGGGCCACACAAAAAAAGAGGCCTAAGAGGGAACACTGGTTGAAGGTGCTAAAACCCCCAGAAGTAGGGCTTTATAATTTCTAACTTTGTAAGCATCTTGTTAAAATAAATAGAATATTTTGTTATTAAATTGATCAGGTAAATATAAGATCTTGGGTCAAATACAATGTGTGTGAAATATTAATTTGCCAGAAATCTTTGTGCCAAATGCAATGCAGAGTATTTCAAATTGTACCTGAACATAAAAGGAGCAGAATCATAATTTTGATTCATTGTGTATCATTATTCAAATTTGTGTTGTTTTCTGGGGCAGCATGCATGAAAAGTATATAGAGAATATTTTATAGTTGCACAAATGTATTTGGCGGATTAATCCTTTTTAAACCCTTTTTTCATACATGAGAAACTATTCCAGTCTTGGAACTGACTTTTGCTGCATATGATGCAACTACCAGACCCATGGGCTTAGAGACAAAGAAAATTAACTGACCAAAATCATAGATCATAATTTGGATGTGACCAGAATACATTGATGGGCACTGTAGATGAGTACATGTTCAATAGCATCTGAGGGTCATTAAAATAACTTCAAGTTGGAGAGGAATAGTAGTTAAGTGCCAAGGTCCTACATAGGTGAGTAAACCTATTATTCAACACAGCATACATACATAATACATATATTAACAAATGTATGGGTTTCAGGTGCACTAAACTTTGTGCACCCCGTCCTTCTATGCCACGCTAACTTCAAGTAGTTCTTTATATAATACTGTGCTAACCTTAACGCAGGGCCTCCTCATCAGATACGGCCACAGGTATTAGATAGCGTGCCCCAGAGCTCTGGTTGCAACAGTGGCGTGACTAGGGTTGGTGTCACCTGGTGCAGTAATTTATGGTGTCACCCCCCCCCCCCCCCAGTAATGTTTTTATTTTTTACTGTAAGAAGAGGTTTTCATAAAAAAGGCAAACTTCTCCAAAGGACAGAAAGCAGACACACACAAACACAAAAACACAGGCACATACACATACAGACACTCAGACACACACACACTCAGACACACATAAAAACACACTCAGATGCACACACAAACACTTGGAAACACACTCAGACACACACACAAAAACACTCAGACACACACAAACACTTAGACACACACACAAAAACACTCTGACACGCACAAAAACACTCAGGCACACACCCAAACACTTAGACACACACACACACAAAAACACTCAGACAGTCACACACACAAACTGACACAGACACACATACATACAAAATATGTAAACTGCACTGCATTAATTATAAAGCTCATGCCTAGAGCTGCTCCCTGGCTCAGCAGAGCATCAAATGAAAGATAAACTTTGCACTCTAAAAATAAATCACTATGAAAATTCTGCTCTCTGACTCTGTTCCAAGTCTGTCAGTGCACAGCCCTGGGCCGCGTGCCTATTGCTTCTTATGACCAATCACCTCTGCACTCTGCCCATCCCCAGACCTCCGTCCGCCCTCCCCTTCTACCTCTTCAGTGTGCACTTAGTGTACCGTAACCGCACTGGTCTGGTGGGCATCATACGTGGCTCCTTCACTTTAGAGACAGTGTCAGACAGTCATGCGGTCAGGTGCCAGGCATCCCCCTCATGATTTCCTGGTTCCCATTTAGAGAGACAGCACAGCAGTGAGTGACTCCACTGCTCCACACGTCACTGAGCAGTGAGCACAGATAGGAAGGCAGGTTTAGACTAGCAGCGCAACTTCGCAAGCCCCACGACATGCCCACAACATTCATAGTGAAATTGGGCAGAAGCAAAGTACAAACAAGCAAAAGCATCCGGGAAAACTATTTGTGGAAATCGCGGCGCGGCTCAAGGTGCAAAAAAATTAAGTGTGTCTACAACTTCCCTAATCCCACAACTGCTGGCTCCTCTAATAAAAAAAATCTATGCATCTCTACATTGTATTTCTTTGAATTTCAATAAAATAATAAAAAAAAAAAATTTCTGGTGGTGTCACTCCCTGGAGGGTGTCACCCGGGTGCGGTCCGCACCCCCCTAGTGACGCCACTGGGTTGCACCAACACTCTTCAACGTAACATGGCCTGCAGCTCAAGCAGGTAAGGATTTAGTAGCATTACATAGCCCCCCCTTAAACATGACCTCAAGGCACAACAAGGACCAGGATGAGATGGATGTTTCAGATTAAACAGATGTAAGAGACGAGGAGCATAGATATTAACTACAGGTTCTCTAAACACTCCTTATTCCAAAGAAACAGGAGGAGAAGAAAGTTGATGTTGAGGAAACAGATTTGGGTATCCAGCACTTAATTTAGGATACATGGAAGATGGGATGGATATGGTAACCTGAAGGAAGATCCAGCCAACCAGTCATTTCTGAAAGGAACCACGAAATGCAGACCCAATTTTTCTAGATCTTAAATTTTAAATTAAGTGTAAAAACCTTGGCCCCTATTTATGAAAGTCTGGCGGACCTAATCCGACAGTGCGGATCAGGTCCGCCAGACCTCGCTAAATACGGCGAGCAATACGCTCGCCATATTCAGCATTGCACCAGCAGCTCACAAGAGCTGCTGGTGCAACGCCGCCCCCTACAGACTTGCGGCCAATGGGCCGCCAGCAGGGGGGTGTCAATCAACCTGATCGTACTCGATTGGGTTGATTTCCGGCGATGTCTGTCCACCTGCTCAGAGCAGGCAGACAGGTTATGGAGCAGCAGTCTTTGTGACCGCTGCTTCATAACTGCTGTAGGCTCGCCAGAAACACGGAAACACGGGGCATCAAGCTCCATACGGAGCTTGATAAATATGCCCCATAATCTCCACAGGAGTAAGGAGTAGAGCAAGATTTATCAGCAAATAATTTATATTGCTGTTAAGTCCTAAACAATGTCTTCTGCAACAATTTCATTTTTTTTTGCAAGAAGTGAAAACCTGAAACCTAAACTTAAAATGAGGAATCACAAGAAAATGATTGGTATCAGGCTAAACAGAACAGTCTGGGAAAGTATCAGTAATTCTAGCATCTGTCTTCTTGTTCCTTGATCCTAAACGATAATCAATATCCAAATGTTACAGACCCCATTCAGGAGGCCAGTAAGCAGATTAAATGTTACTTGTTAAAACATTAAATAATAAGGAGAATGGATGTGTACTTCACAGAATCCTCAATGGTTATATTTATCAAACATATTTGTTTGCAATTGTATTTAAACAATAAAGTTTTGCAATTACATTCAAACAATAAAGTTTTGCAATTGTATTCAAAACATAAAAGTTTGCAATTGTATTCAAACAATCAAGTTTTGCATTCTTAAAGGGACACTAAACCCCAAAAAAATATTTTATGATTCAAGTAGAGATAACAATTTTAAACAACATTCCAATTTACTTCTATTATCTAATTTGCTTCATTCTTTAGATATCCATTGTTGAAGAAATAGCAATGCACATGGGTGAGCCAATCACAGGAGGCATCTATGTGCAGCAACCAATCAGCAGCTACGGAGCCTATCTAGATATGTTTTCAGCCAAGTATATCAAGAGAATGAAGCATATTAGATAATAGAAGTAAATTAGAAAGTTGTTTAAAATTGCATGCTCTTTCTAAATCATGAAAGAAAAATTTTTGGTTTCATGTCCCTTTAATAACCAAGCAACACCTCATTTGTGCTTATTTATCAAAAATATTAAACATGTACATATTCATTTTTCACTACAGTATTCCTCTATCACTTTTCATGTAAATCAATCTCACAAACTTTACATTCTTATCTATACAAGGGAATGTCATATATAACAGGACATGTAATAAATCTTTTCTAATAGAAGACAATAATGTATCTGAAATTATCTGCATATAAAGTACATTTAACTGTAAATAACTGACTCTATGTCAAATAGGGCTGTTACCAATACACATTTTATATTAACATTAAACATCAATATAGCATTCAACACCAATGAATACTGCATTAATAACATATGGCTAGATTAGAGTTTTGCGGTATGGGTGAAAAAGCAGATTCATGGTTCTTTTTCACTACCGCTGGTATTACAAATCTTGCAGGTTTAGCTGCACCGCACACTTTTTTGGCCGTAACGCAACGTAACTACCGCAGCTTTCAAAAAGTCCTTTTTCAATGGAACTTCCATAGCACCGGTATTACGAGTTTGCCTGTCCGGCCAAAAAGTGAGTGGTACAGCCTATAACTACTATATCCATACCGTAAACTGAAAGTCAGTAGTTATGGGTTTTATGCTACAACGCCGTAACATAAAACTCATAACTAAAGTGCTAAAAAGTACACTAACACCCATAAACTACCTATTAACCCCTAAACCGAGGCCCTCCCGCATCTCAAACACTAAATTAAATGTATTAACCCCTAATGTGCCACTCCGGACATCGCCGCCACTAGAATAAACATATTAACCCCTAAACCGCCGCACTCCTGCATTGCAAACACTAGCCGCAACCTACATTACTGTTATTAATCCCTAATCTGCTGGCCCCAAAATCACCGTCACTATACTAAAGTTATTAGCCACTAAACCTAACCCTAAGTCTAACCCTAACACCCCTAACTTTAGTATAATTAAAATAAATCTAAATAAATATTACAATTAATACCTAAATAATTCCTATTTAAAACTAAATACTTGCCTGTAAAATAAACTCTAGCGGCTAGATTTAGAGTTGGGCGGTAGCCGTCAAAACCAGCGTTAGAGGCTCCTAACGCTGGTTTTTACCGCCCTCTGGTATTTGGAGTCAGTCAGGAAAGGGTCTAACGCTCACTTTGCAGCCGCGACTTTTCCATACCGCAGATCCCCCTACGCCATTTGCGTATCCTATCTTTTCAATGGGATCTTTCTAACGCCGGTATTTAGAGTCGTGGCTGAAGTGAGCGTTAGAAATCTAACGACAAAACTCCAGCCGCAGAAAAAAGTCAGTAGTTAAGAGCTTTCTGGGCTAACGCCGGTTCATAAAGCTCTTAACTACTGTGCTCTAAAGTACACTAACACCCATAAACTACCTATGTACCCCTAAACCGAGGCCCCCCACACCGCCGCCACTCTATTAAATTTTTTTAACCCCTAATCTGCCGCTCCGTACACCGCCGCCAGCTACATTATCCCTATGTACCCCTAATCTGCTGCCCCTAAAATCGCCGACCCCTATATTATATTTATTAACAGCAGGGAAGAAGAGGCGGCAGGCACTACAATTCAGACCCACGAAAAAATAGTAAAATATAAAGTCTTTATTGAAGGCACTTGGCCATATTAAAAAGCAGACTGACAGGCAGGGGAAACAGCACGGACAAGGTCTTACGTGTTTCGCGCCCCCTAGTGGCGCTTACTCATAGACTATTGTCTATGTAGCAACCTAGACTATTTATAGGCTAGACAGAAAAAGGTTAACCCTTCAGCAGCCAAAATAAAAGCAGGTTAAAAACATAGATAGTGCTGAGTAGATACAGGACAATTTCAATTAACCATTAATAAACAAAGTTACAGAGTAAACAAACACAAAGTGTAAATGCTAATAATGAAGTTATTAGGTGCATCAGGTTACACAAATAGAAAACCAAAAATTGTAAGTTTAGGCAAGAAATCAATAAAAAATAATAAATATAGGTAAATATACATATATACTTTGATTTTCTATGACCTAAAAATGTATGCCAAATATTAGAGGAAAAACTTACAAATTGAGGTGTTCTAAATGTTGGCTGGCAAAGAAAACTACTATAGAATAAAATAAAAGAAGGAAAAAAGCAAATAAACAGAAAATACAAGCCATAAATGGTAAGGCATAGAAAATTGAACATTGAACATAGTCTAATTATCAATAAAGTAACTGATACCACATTCCCTATTCATGCCAATGGGATGACGTGTTTTAAGTTTTAAAATCCAATATAATTCCTTCTTCTCTAATATCTTAGACTTATTACCACCTCTAGGGGGAACTATAGCTATGTCTATAATTTGCAGAGCCAATTCCGCTTGATTAGAGAAATGAACATAATTAAAATGGTTGGCAACTGCAGAATCAGGTTCATAGTTTTTAGTGTCCCTGATGTGTTCATTGAATCTGGTTCTGACATTGCGTGATGTCATACCTACATATTGGCACAAACAACATTTACATGTCAGTAGGTAAACCGCATATTGAGTGGAACAATTGGCATAAAAATCTATATTATAGATCTTATTATCAGCAGAACAGTGAAAAGTGTCACCCTGTAGAATGTTAGGACACGCATAGCATATTTTTGCCCCACATTTATAAGTGCCTTTTTTAGACAACCAATTTTTTGATGTACATTGGGATGTATTCTTAACCATACTAGGAGATAGTATTTGACCCAGTGTTTTAGACTTTTTTGGGACAAATCTGAATTTGTGGATGTATTCACCAAGTACATCATCAGTGGCCAGTATTGGTAAATGTTTTTTTTAAATGTTTATAATATCCTGATATTGCTGGCTGTATTCAGTCGTGAATACTATTGAATCTTCAAAACTATTTTCCTTAGACCTAATGTATAAGGCATTTTGATGTTGAGTACTAACATTTTTTCTGCATTTTTCTAGCTTCTAAAACTTATAGCCTCTTCTGGTTAATCTATTTCTTAGATCTATGGACTGCTGTTCATAGATCTCATCTGATTTGGTATTACGTCTGAGTCTTAAAAATTGTGATTTGGGTATAGATTCAATAAGATGTTGTGGATGTTGAGATGTGGCGTGGAGTATTGTGTTGCCAGCTGTAGTCTTTCTAAATGTTTTGGTCACTATGTGATTATCAATAATTTGAAGGGTTAAATCCAAGTAGTTCACATTTACTCTATTATAAACCCCAGTAAATTTTAGACCCATTTCATTATTGTTACAAAAATCGATGAATTCATGAAACAGTGTATCATCCACTGGTTTTTTAACTATGAAAAGTAGGTCATCTATATAGCGTACCAATAATTCTATGTCCTCACACCAAGGGTTCATTGGCGTATACACATATAATAGCTCCCACCAGGCAACAAAGATATTAGCAAATGAGGGCGCATATTTGGCCCCCATGGCTGTGCCGCATGTTTGTAAATAATATTGGTTATCAAATAAAAAATAATTATGTGACAAAAGAAATCTCAATACCTCACAAACATATTCAATAATAGGGGATTCCAACTTAGAGTCCCTATGCAAAAAAAATTCAACTGCCTGTATACCCAAACTTTGTGGAATAGAAGTATATAAGGAAGTTATATCTATAACGACCCAAGTAAAATTAGGTTGCCAATTGATGTTATCTAATGTGTTTAATAGGTGTGAGCTATCTCTAAGATAACTAAGTTGCGAAGTGGCAATAGGCTGTAATATGGAATCTAACCACTCCCCTAGTGGTTCAAACAAGGAACCAATACCGGCCACTATGGGTCTACCCGGAGGGGAATCTAGACTCTTGTGTATTTTTGGTACATGGTGAAATACGGGACATATTGGGTTTTCAGGTAACAAAGAATTCATATCTTGTTCTTTAAAGACTCCCAAAGAAATGCCATCAGTAATAAGTTGTTTTAGACTATGTTTAAAAATATTTGTTGGATTACTACTCAATAAACGATATGTGCCTCTGTCAGACAACTGTCTGTGGGCTTCATCAAAATAGCTGGTCTTGTTCATGACTACAATGCTGCCTCCCTTATCAGAATTACGAATAACAATGTTATTATTATTGCTTAAAGACTTAACAGCTAGTCTTTCTTTATATGTAAGATTAGGGGAGGCAGCACTATTGTCAGTATCTTTTTCTAGCCTTAATATATCTGCCTGAACTGCTTTTTGAAAAGCATTTACTAGAGGACCCCTAGAATTCTTTGGATAAAACTCAGAATTGTGTTTGTTAGGTCTTGGTACTGAGTGAGGATTAGAGTCCTGGTTATTATAACTATCTGAGTATAAATCTTCTAGAGTAGTTAAGGCACATGCATCCTGAAATACTAAATGAGAAACATTGGGGTTATGTTGAAGACTTGTTACATTTTTGGTTAGAGGTATATCATTGACTCTATTCTGTGCGAAGAACCTTTTAAGGGACAATTTGCGCACAAATTTATTCACATCTAATAATGTATTGAAACTTGAGAAATTGTTGGTAGGTGCAAACCCAAGTCCTTTTGATAAGACTTTAATTTCCTCTTTGGATAATGGGTAGTCCGAAATATTGACCACACTTGAATCACAAGAAGATGTGGATAAAGTCCCTTTGGCAGATGACTCTATGGGTAACTTCACTTCTTCTTTTTGTTCTTTGCTTGACCTTTTGCTTCTCCATCTTCTCTTTCTTCTTTCTCTTTTGGAGATATTTTTCTTGTTTTTACTCTGCCTGTCCGTTGGATCTCCTCTGGTTCGTCCACAGCTGGCACCTGTAAAAAAGCAGAAGAAGAAGAAGAGAGAGAGGGAGAGGAGGAGAGAGAAGAGGGAATAGAGGAACTGGAAGAGATCCCAGTGCCCTTTGATGTAACATCTGAATCAGTGGACTCTCCATCGTTGCTGAATACTACTTTTCTTTTTTGTTTATTTTTCAGAATAGACTTAGGATATTCTTTTAGATCGTCTTCACTTTTAGAACCTTGTTGACTTTTCCCAATATTGTTGCTTTTATTGGCTTTCTTATTTTTCCAGAATGATTCTTTTCTTTGCTTTCGAACAGCAGCCCAGTTATAAACTTTATTTAGTTCATAATCTTCTTTGTCACGATTGAATTTATTGCTTTTTCTGGAAGCTTGTTCGGCATCAAATTTATTTATAGCCTCATCCATCTTCTTTTTATTTTCAACATAGTTGGTGCAATGCTCATAATTTTTCAGGTCCTCTTTTTTCACTTTAATTTCCGTTTGTAACTGTGCACGCTTCTTTGTTTTAACTCGTACTAGAATATTAATAAGTTTAAAAGAGCACTCAGATAAAGCAGTATTCCAATCATCCATATCACTGCTGTCTTCAAACTCAAAAGAGGGGTATTTTTTTATTCTTAAACCTCTTGGTATGCGTTGATGATCTAGATATTTCTGAAATGCTACAATATCCCACATGAGTCTTAAATCTGTTGTCAAGGAATGTTGTAGTGATTTAAAAGATTTCCTTATATCTAGATTATCTTTACCTAAATCGTCTGAGAAGATTTGGTCAAAAAACTTTTTCCTTGTAATGAGATCGAAAATCTCATAACAGTAATCTGTAGTTTGATCCTCTGGTGGGTCTGATGCAAAATGATCGTCTGTGTACTCTGTGTCAGCCATATCATTAGCTCCTGTATCCACCCCTGCCATGTCAAGTCAGAAAAGTGAGAAATGGGTCTGTGTACGTGAGTAGCTGGAAAACTCCGGTATATGAAATAAGGCACAGAAATAATAGAGTCTGTTCTAAAATACAAACTAACTATAATGTCCTTTTAATGCAGGTTGGTCAAACTAATTGGTTCCACTGTGAACTAGGAGTAACTATTAAACTTTATTATATCACCGTACTTTTTGCTTGCTTAAAACAACGTTCCTTTGAAAGACACACCGGTCTCAAAACAGCGATATGCAGATGTAAATAAGTTGAAAAAAGTTACTCAATGAATGTGTAGTCCTCGATGTCCCAACCTGTTCCGATGAATGCTAAGCCAAGCGATAAGCGAATCCAGGTAGCGTGAAGGTGAGAAGGTAATCGCAGCTATGGCGTCCTCGGGGTGAACCGGAAATGCAAACCTTAGAAAAAGGTCACTGAAAATCCACAGGATACTCACGGAGTGCCGTAGCCAGGTAACGGAGGATTAGCCCGTGAAGAAATAGCAGGGAAGAAGAGGCGGCAGGCACTACAATTCAGACCCACGAAAAAATAGTAAAATATAAAGTCTTTATTGAAGGCACTTGGCCATATTAAAAAGCAGACTGACAGGCAGGGGAAACAGCACGGACAAGGTCTTACGCGTTTCGCGCCCCCTAGTGGCGCTTACTCATAGACTATTGTCTATGTAGCAACCTAGACTATTTAGCACTCAGCACTATCTATGTTTTTAACCTGCTTTTATTTTGGCTGCTGAAGGGTTAACCTTTTTCTGTCTAGCCTATAAATAGTCTAGGTTGCTACATAGACAATAGTCTATGAGTAAGCGCCACTAGGGGGCGCGAAACGCGTAAGACCTTGTCCGTGCTGTTTCCCCTGCCTGTCAGTCTGCTTTTTAATATGGCCAAGTGCCTTCAATAAAGACTTTATATTTTACTATTTTTTCGTGGGTCTGAATTGTAGTGCCTGCCGCCTCTTCTTCCCTGCTATTTCTTCACGGGCTAATCCTCCGTTACCTGGCTACGGCACTCCGTGAGTATCCTGTGGATTTTCAGTGACCTTTTTCTAAGGTTTGCATTTCAGGTTCACCCCGAGGACGCCATAGCTGCGATTACCTTCTCACCTTCACGCTACCTGGATTCGCTTATCGCTTGGCTTAGCATTCATCGGAACAGGTTGGGACATCGAGGACCACACATTCAGTGAGTAACTTTTTTCAACTTATTTACATCTGCATATCGCTGTTTTGAGACCGGTGTGTCTTTCAAAGGAACGTTGTTTTAAGCAAGCAAAAAAGTACGGTGATATAATAAAGTTTAATAGTTACTCCTAGTTCACAGTGGAACCAATTAGTTTGACCAACCTGCATTAAAAGGACATTATAGTTAGTTTGTATTTTAGAACAGACTCTATTATTTCTGTGCCTTATTTCATATACCGGAGTTTTCCAGCTACTCACGTACACAGACCCATTTCTCACTTTTCTGACTTGACATGGCAGGGGTGGATACAGGAGCTAATGATATGGCTGACACAGAGTACACAGACGATAATTTTGCATCAGACCCACCAGAGGATCAAACTACAGATTACTGTTATGAGATTTTCGATCTCATTACAAGGAAAAAGTTTTTTGACCAAATCTTCTCAGACGATTTAGGTAAAGATAATCTAGATATAAGGAAATCTTTTAAATCACTACAACATTCCTTGACAACAGATTTAAGACTCATGTGGGATATTGTAGCATTTCAGAAATATCTAGATCATCAACGCATACCAAGAGGTTTAAGAATAAAAAAATACCCCTCTTTTGAGTTTGAAGACAGCAGTGATATGGATGATTGGAATACTGCTTTATCTGAGTGCTCTTTTAAACTTATTAATATTCTAGTACGAGTTAAAACAAAGAAGCGTGCACAGTTACAAACGGAAATTAAAGTGAAAAAAGAGGACCTGAAAAATTATGAGCATTGCACCAACTATGTTGAAAATAAAAAGAAGATGGATGAGGCTATAAATAAATTTGATGCCGAACAAGCTTCCAGAAAAAGCAATAAATTCAATCGTGACAAAGAAGATTATGAACTAAATAAAGTTTATAACTGGGCTGCTGTTCGAAAGCAAAGAAAAGAATCATTCTGGAAAAATAAGAAAGCCAATAAAAGCAACAATATTGGGAAAAGTCAACAAGGTTCTAAAAGTGAAGACGATCTAAAAGAATATCCTAAGTCTATTCTGAAAAATAAACAAAAAAGAAAAGTAGTATTCAGCAACGATGGAGAGTCCACTGATTCAGATGTTACATCAAAGGGCACTGGGATCTCTTCCAGTTCCTCTATTCCCTCTTCTCTCTCCTCCTCTCCCTCTCTCTCTTCTTCTTCTTCTGCTTTTTTACAGGTGCCAGCTGTGGACGAACCAGAGGAGATCCAACGGACAGGCAGAGTAAAAACAAGAAAAATATCTCCAAAAGAGAAAGAAGAAAGAGAAGATGGAGAAGCAAAAGGTCAAGCAAAGAACAAAAAGAAGAAGTGAAGTTACCCATAGAGTCATCTGCCAAAGGGACTTTATCCACATCTTCTTGTGATTCAAGTGTGGTCAATATTTCGGACTACCCATTATCCAAAGAGGAAATTAAAGTCTTATCAAAAGGACTTGGGTTTGCACCTACCAACAATTTCTCAAGTTTCAATACATTATTAGATGTGAATAAATTTGTGCGCAAATTGTCCCTTAAAAGGTTCTTCGCACAGAATAGAGTCAATGATATACCTCTAACCAAAAATGTAACAAGTCTTCAACATAACCCCAATGTTTCTCATTTAGTATTTCAGGATGCATGTGCCTTAACTACTCTAGAAGATTTATACTCAGATAGTTATAATAACCAGGACTCTAATCCTCACTCAGTACCAAGACCTAACAAACACAATTCTGAGTTTTATCCAAAGAATTCTAGGGGTCCTCTAGTAAATGCTTTTCAAAAAGCAGTTCAGGCAGATATATTAAGGCTAGAAAAAGATACTGACAATAGTGCTGCCTCCCCTAATCTTACATATAAAGAAAGACTAGCTGTTAAGTCTTTAAGCAATAATAATAACATTGTTATTCGTAATTCTGATAAGGGAGGCAGCATTGTAGTCATGAACAAGACCAGCTATTTTAATGAAGCCCACAGACAGTTGTCTGACAGAGGCACATATCGTTTATTGAGTAGTAATCCAACAAATATTTTTAAACATAGTCTAAAACAACTTATTACTGATGGCATTTCTTTGGGAGTCTTTAAAGAACAAGATATGAATTCTTTGTTACCTGAAAACCCAATATGTCCCGTATTTCACCATGTACCAAAAATACACAAGAGTCTAGATTCCCCTCCGGGTAGACCCATAGTGGCCGGTATTGGTTCCTTGTTTGAACCACTAGGGGAGTGGTTAGATTCCATATTACAGCCTATTGCCACTTCGCAACTTAGTTATCTTAGAGATAGCTCACACCTATTAAACACATTAGATAACATCAATTGGCAACCTAATTTTACTTGGGTCGTTATAGATATAACTTCCTTATATACTTCTATTCCACAAAGTTTGGGTATACAGGCAGTTGAATTTTTTTTGCATAGGGACTCTAAGTTGGAATCCCCTATTATTGAATATGTTTGTGAGGTATTGAGATTTCTTTTGTCACATAATTATTTTTTATTTGATAACCAATATTATTTACAAACATGCGGCACAGCCATGGGGGCCAAATATGCGCCCTCATTTGCTAATATCTTTGTTGCCTGGTGGGAGCTATTATATGTGTATACGCCAATGAACCCTTGGTGTGAGGACATAGAATTATTGGTACGCTATATAGATGACCTACTTTTCATAGTTAAAAAACCAGTGGATGATACACTGTTTCATGAATTCATCGATTTTTGTAACAATAATGAAATGGGTCTAAAATTTACTGGGGTTTATAATAGAGTAAATGTGAACTACTTGGATTTAACCCTTCAAATTATTGATAATCACATAGTGACCAAAACATTTAGAAAGACTACAGCTGGCAACACAATACTCCACGCCACATCTCAACATCCACAACATCTTATTGAATCTATACCCAAATCACAATTTTTAAGACTCAGACGTAATACCAAATCAGATGAGATCTATGAACAGCAGTCCATAGATCTAAGAAATAGATTAACCAGAAGAGGCTATAAGTTTCAGAAGCTAGAAAAATGCAGAAAAAATGTTAGTACTCAACATCAAAATGCCTTATACATTAGGTCTAAGGAAAATAGTTTTGAAGATTCAATAGTATTCACGACTGAATACAGCCAGCAATATCAGGATATTATAAACATTTTAAAAAAACATTTACCAATACTGGCCACTGATGATGTACTTGGTGAATACATCCACAAATTCAGATTTGTCCCAAAAAAGTCTAAAACACTGGGTCAAATACTATCTCCTAGTATGGTTAAGAATACATCCCAATGTACATCAAAAAATTGGTTGTCTAAAAAAGGCACTTATAAATGTGGGGCAAAAATATGCTATGCGTGTCCTAACATTCTACAGGGTGACACTTTTCACTGTTCTGCTGATAATAAGATCTATAATATAGATTTTTATGCCAATTGTTCCACTCAATATGCGGTTTACCTACTGACATGTAAATGTTGTTTGTGCCAATATGTAGGTATGACATCACGCAATGTCAGAACCAGATTCAATGAACACATCAGGGACACTAAAAACTATGAACCTGATTCTGCAGTTGCCAACCATTTTAATTATGTTCATTTCTCTAATCAAGCGGAATTGGCTCTGCAAATTATAGACATAGCTATAGTTCCCCCTAGAGGTGGTAATAAGTCTAAGATATTAGAGAAGAAGGAATTATATTGGATTTTAAAACTTAAAACACGTCATCCCATTGGCATGAATAGGGAATGTGATATCAGTTACTTTATTGATAATTAGACTATGTTCAATGTTCAATTTTCTATGCCTTACCATTTATGGCTTGTATTTTCTGTTTATTTGCTTTTTCCCTTCTTTTATTTTATTCTATAGTAGTTTTCTTTGCCAGCCAACATTTAGAACACCTCAATTTGTAAGTTTTTCCTCTAATATTTGGCATACATTTTTAGGTCATAGAAAATCAAAGTATATATGTATATTTACCTATATTTATTATTTTTTATTGATTTCTTGCCTAAACTTACAATTTTTGGTTTTCTATTTGTGTAACCTGATGCACCTAATAACTTCATTATTAGCATTTACACTTTGTGTTTGTTTACTCTGTAACTTTGTTTATTAATGGTTAATTGAAATTGTCCTGTATCTACTCAGCACTATCTATGTTTTTAACCTGCTTTTATTTTGGCTGCTGAAGGGTTAACCTTTTTCTGTCTAGCCTATAAATAGTCTAGGTTGCTACATAGACAATAGTCTATGAGTAAGCGCCACTAGGGGGCGCGAAACGCGTAAGACCTTGTCCGTGCTGTTTCCCCTGCCTGTCAGTCTGCTTTTTAATATGGCCAAGTGCCTTCAATAAAGACTTTATATTTTACTATTTTTTCGTGGGTCTGAATTGTAGTGCCTGCCGCCTCTTCTTCCCTGCTATTTCTTCACGGGCTAATCCTCCGTTACCTGGCTACGGCACTCCGTGAGTATCCTGTGGATTTTCAGTGACCTTTTTCTAAGGTTTGCATTTCCGGTTCACCCCGAGGACGCCATAGCTGCGATTACCTTCTCACCTTCATTATATTTATTAACCCCTAATCTGCCGCCCCCAACATCGCCGCTACCTTACCTACACTTATTAACCCCTAATCTGCCGACCGAACCGCACCGCTGCTATAATAAATGTATTAACCCCTAATCCGCCTCACTCCCGCCTCAATAACCCTATAATAAATAGTATTAACCCCTAATCTGCCCTCCCTAACATCGCCGACACCTAACCAAACATTAACCCCTAATCTGCCGACCGGAGCTCACCGCTATTCTAATATATTTTTTAACCCCTAAAGCTAAGTCTAACCCTAACACTAACACCCCCCTAAGTTAAATATAATTTTTATCTAACGAAATAAATTAACTATTATTAAATAAAGTAATCCTATTTAAAACTAAATACTTACCTGAAAAATAAACCCTAATATAGCTACAATATAAATTATAATTATATTGTAGCTATTTTAGGATTTATATTTATTTTACAGGCAACTTTGTAATTATTTTAACCAGGTACAATAGCTATTAAATAGTTCATAACTATTTAACAGTTACCTAGTTAAAATAATTACAAAATTACCTGTAAAATAAATCCTAACCTAAGTTACAATTAAACCTAACACTACACTATCAATAAATTAATTAAATACAATACCTACAAATAACTACAATTAAATAAACTAACTAAAGTACAAAAAGTAAAAAAGAACTAAGTTACAAAAAATAAAAAAATATTTACAAACATTAGAAAAATATTACAACAATTTTAAACTAATTACACCTACTCTAAGCCCCCTAATAAAATAACAAAGCCCCCCAAAATAAAAAAATGCCCTACCCTATTCTAAATTAAAAAAGTTCAAAGCTCTTTTACCTTACCAGCCCTGAAAAGGGCCCTTTGCGGGGCATGCCCCAAAGAATTCAGCTCTTTTGCCTGTAAAAAAGAAAACATACAATACCCCCCCCCCAACATTACAACCCACCACCCACATACCCCTAATCTAACCCAAACCACACTTAAATAAACCTAACACTAAGCCCCTGAAGATCTCCCTACCTTGTCTTCACCTCACCGGGTTCAGCGATCGGTCCAGAAGAGGGTCCGAAGTCTTGATCCAAGCGGCGGCTGAAGAACTCCATCATCGGGCTGAAGTCGGAAGTCCATCATCGGGATGAAGTCTTCTATCAAGCCGCATCTTCAATCTTTTTCTTCCGGAGCGGAGCGGAGCCATCTTCTTCCCAGCCGACGCGGATCCAACCTCTTCAAGCGATGCCTACTCGCCGAATGACGGTTCCTTTAAATGATGTCATCCAAGATGGCGTCCCTCGAATTCCGATTGGCTGATAGGATTCTATCAGCCAATCGGAATTAAGGTAGGAATATTCTGATTGGCTGATGGAATCAGCCAATCAGATTCAAGTTCAATCCGATTGGCTGATCCGATCAGCCAATCAGATTGAGCTCGCATTCTATTGGCTGTTCCGATCAGCCATTAGAATGCGAGCTCAATCTGATTGGCTGATTCCATCAGCCAATCAGAATTTTCCTATCTTAATTCCAATTGGCTGATAGAATCCTAGGGGTACATAGCTATAATGTAGCTTGCCGTGGTGTACGGAGCGGCAGATTAGGGGTTAATAATAATATTCAGGGGTCAGCGATAGCGGGGGCGGCAGATTAGGGGTTAATAAGTGTAAGGTTAGGGGTGTTTAGACTCGGGGTTTATGTTACGGTGTTAGGTGCAGACTTAGGAAGTGTTTCCGCATAGCAAACAATGGGGCTGCGTTAGGAGCTGAACGCTGCTTTTTTGCAGGTGTTAGTTTTTTTCAGCTCAAACAGCCCCATTGTTTTCTATGGGGGAATCGTGCACGAGCACGTTTTTGAAGCTGGCCGCGTCCGTAAGCACCGCTGGTATCGAGAGTTGCAGTGGCGTTAAATTATGCTCTACGCTCCTTTTTTGGAGCCTAACGCAGCCATTCTGTGAACTCTAAATACCAGCGATATTTAAAAGGTGCGGGGGGAAAAAAGCATGCGTAGCTAACGCACCCCTTTAGCCGCAGAACTCTAAATCTAGCCGTAAGATAGCTACAATATAACTAATAGTTACATTGTATCTATCTTGGGTTTTATTTTTATTTCACATCTAAGTTTGTATTTATTTTAACTAGGTTGACTAGATAGTAAATAGTTATTAACTATTTACTAGCTACCTAGCTAAAATAAATACAAATTTACCTGTAAAATAAACCTAACTTGAGTTACACTAACACCTAACCTTAGACTACAATTAAATAAATGATATTAATTAAATCCAATTAACTAAATTACAAAAATAAAAAAAAAACACTAAATTACACAAAATAAAAAATAAATGATCAAATGTTTAAACTAATTACACCTAATCTAATAGCCCTAACAAAATAAAAAAGCCCCCCAAAATAAAAAAAAAACCCTAGCCTACATTCTATTGGCTGATTGGAACAGCCAATAGAATGTGAGCTCAATCCTATTGGCTGATTGCATCAGCCAATAGGATTTTTTCACCTTTAATTCCGATTTACTTAAAGGAACCTTCATTCTTCAGTCGCTGTGGAAAGAAGAGGATGCTCCACCCCGGATGTCTTGAAGATGGAGCTGCTCCTCGCCGGATGGATGAAGATAGAAGGCCCGTCTGGATGAAGACTTCTGCTGACTTGGATGAAGACTTTGGCCCGCTTGGATGAAGACTTCGTCCCGCTTGGATGAAGACTTCTGCCGGCTTCGATGAGGACTTCTGCCGCTTCGTTGAGGACTTCTGCCGGCTTCGTTGAGGATGGATGTTGGGTCTTCAAAATCTGTAAGTGGATCTTCAGGGGTTAGTGTTAGGTTTTTTTAAGGGTTTATTGGGTGGGTTTTATTTTTAGCTTAGGGTTTGGGCGGAAAAAGAGCTAAATGCCCTTATAAGGGCAATGCCCATCCAAATGCCCTTTTCAGGGCAATGGGGAGCTTAGGTTTTTTTAGATTGGGTGGTAATTAGTTAAATATCTGATCATTTATTTTTTATTTTGTGTAATTTAGTGTAAGGTTAGGTGTTAGTGTTTTATTTTACAGGTAAATTTGTATTTATTTTAATTAGGTAGCTAGTAAATAGTTACAAACTTGCCTGTGAAATAAAAATAAAACCTACTATTGCTACAATGTAACTATTAGTTATATTGTAGCTAGCTTAGGGTTTATTTTAAAGGTAAGTATTTAGTTTTACATAGGAATTATTTAGTTAATGATAGGAATTTTTTATTACATTTATTTTTTTTTATTTTTTTTTTTTTTATTATTTTTTTATTTGAGGTTCAATACAGGCATACAAATATCATAAGGCGGTAGTATACAGAGATAGTACAATACATGCATCTCATATGTACAATAAGCATTACCAAAGAACAGAAAAAAGATTTCAAATAGGATATTGTACCAACCGTGTGCCCAATAGTGCGCAGACCCCCTGAATGACACCAGAGGCCACTTTTGGACCTTGTAAGCATAGAAGAAGTTTGCAGGGGGTTATCATGATCAAAGGAGACCACTCTTGGGTCTCGTACGACTAACCTCATTTTCTATTTTTTTAAAAATCTATTATGACAAAAACAAAACATATTGAATATTGTACAAAATAATGTATATTGCAAAGTCTGATAGGTACAGGACCCTATTTGGAGCATATCATAAAATATTTTGCAGCAATTGGGTCTGCTAGGCTACTAGGACTATGTAAAGCTGCTATCACTATCTCTATATGAGTAGCTAGTGTTTGCTCAAGTGAAAAGCTACCATGTGAAATTGAGCTTATTACCATATTATACTAGAGATAGGTCTATGGCTAACCAACTCTACACTAGGCAGGGGTGGTTTATGACCGATGAAATAGTAAATACACCAATTATATCAGATTCAAATATCATTATACATAAGAATATGCAGAGTCCTGCACAGTAGCAATTTGCCTGTGGACTGTGCGACTATGGAAATATTGTTAGGTAACTTAAATAGGTTCTGAGTTAGAGACACTCTTGATCAGCATTAAATAAGGAAGCCCATTAGTGATGTAGATGGGATCTATGATCTGTAGCTATTATGGGGATGACCAAATGTGGTGAGGATGACTTTAAACAGGTGGACATTTCAGGTGAGCCTTAGAATCAGAGACTGGCAACCTATCAACTGAATACATAATATACATCAACCGAGAAAAGCATAATATCCATAGTAAAGCTTGGAACACTTTAAATACTAATTTCTCCTAAACTTATTGGATGTATAATATCACTCATGTTAAAACTTCCCTATGTTAGCAGGTTAAATGCAAATACAAATTGCAGCTCAAACCTATTATATGAATAGTAGGAGAACATTAAGATATAAACAGTATAGTACCATAGAAAATACATAATAAAACAAATTCAAAGCTTGTAGTTAGTGACTATATTACAGGCTAACGTGAACTATTGCATAGTACCTATCAGCTAGGTTCCTGAGTATAGTAATATCTGGCTTATAAACGTGTGACCAAAATCCTGTCATTTAAAGGTCTTGGGTAGAGTGTAGATCCCTTGAGTAAAGTTTGGACCTAGTGATACCATTGAGAGCCATGTTTAGTGGAAGGAGCAGTCAATTGAATCAGGCTCTTCATGGGTCTCTTAGTGAACAACTCCAACATTAGATAGCAAGCATGGACAGATTATGTAGGAATGTCATCCTGCAAAGTCAAACAAATAGGCTACCTGTAACTATAAGCTCTGTGCGTCTCAGGCCCATCACACTGTAGCAGAGCACTTCAATCGGGGCCACCCCACCGCACAACTGTAAATGCGTGTGCTAGCTGCATAGAGCAACTCGCTCAGTGGTAGTCCTGTGAAGCCGCCCGGGTCAAAAGGTTGGAGGAGAACATCAACAGGCCATCCCACAACAGATGATCCAGTATCCAGCTCCAGTCTGGTCAGAGTGGGTTCATGGAGTGAGACTATAAAAAGTGTCTGCTCATACCTGTACTGTAGAGCTGTGAACTGTACTCCCTGCAAACTCGGCCATGCAACATTAACCGGTCTGCAGCTACTCGCCTGAGTTATCACAGCCGTCCGGTTCCGAGAGCTCCGAGAGGTGGGAATGTAACATAGAATTTCCAGGACACAGGCACTCCTCAGAAGTGATTTGAAGTCCCCTTGCAAAACTGCAGCGTGCGTTCCTTGTCCTGACTTGCAACGCTGGGTTCCGTAGTGCATTAGAGTGTAATTCCCAGGGTGAAACAGTGAGGGACCTATAGCTGCAGCCGAGCTTTTCTCATCCTGAATACCGGTCTGTTCTGCTATAGTTTGAGGAGCATCATTGTAGTGACTGTTATTCTCAATCGACTCACAGTCGGCGGTTTGCCCAGTAGCCATATTGCACTCAGCGCCACTCTCGAAAGCATTCAAGGCCAGATGGTCCGTCAGAGGTGGGGAATCTTCCCCAAGGCATGTCTCACTGTGTGAAGGCATGGTCACGAAGGCTTGGCATAATTGCTGTGCAAGCTGTTCAAAGTGTGTAGAGATAAGATGTTGCATCTTCCGCTCCCATATAGATAGACCTGCTAAAGCCTGGTCTGCACTTCTGCTATGCGACTTTTTCGCTGACCGCATGGCTTCCCGCTGCTCCATTTCCAACTCAGATTAATTGCAGTTAGTTAGCAGGTAGGATCCCGTACATAAATTTACGGTTTTGGAGTATAAGTAGAACAAATGAAACAGCGTATGTGCTGCTCGTACCCCCTTTTAGTTTTATGGGGGGGGGGGGTGTTGAAGGCCTCTCCTTACTGGGGTTGCCGTAGGCCTCAACGTTCCGGATCAGTAGATCTGTGTAGTATTCAGCTCATCTGGTATCTAAAGATTCAGGTTAGCATCAAGATTTCAGATATCTTGGTAGAAAGAGTAGATGACTTCATACATTGGAGATAATCGGCAGGTTATCCACAAGCTACACAGAGCCACTAATTTTGCTACCATTTAAGGTGCCGCCCAGAGACACGCCCCTTATTACATTTATTTTAATAGAATTAAAGTAGGGGGTGTTAGGGTTAGACTTAGGTTTAGGTGTTTATAACTTTAGTATAGTGGCGGCGACGTTGGGTGTGGCAGATTAGGGGTTAATAAATGTAGGTAGGTGGCGGTGATGTTAGGGGAGGCAGATTAGGGGTTAATAAATGTAGGTCGGTGGCGGTTATGTTAAGGACGGCAGATTAGGGGTTAATAAGTGTAGGTAGGTGGCGGCGACGTTGGGGGCGGCAGATTAGGGGTTAATAAGTGTACTGTAGGTGGTGGCAATGTCAGGATGGTAGATTAGGGCTTAATAAGTGTAATGTAGGTGTTGGCGACGTTGGGGGCGGCAGATTAGGGGTGTTTAGACTCTGGGTTTATGTTAGGGTGTTAGGTGTAAACATAAATTTTTGTTTCCCCATAGGAATCAATGGGGCTGCGTTACAGAGCTTTACGCTGCTTTATTGCAGGTGTTAGGCTTTTTTTAAGCCGGCTCTCCCCATTGATGTCTATGGGGAAATTGTGCACAAGCACGTAAAACCAGCTCACCGCGGCTCTGGTATTGGAGTGCGGTATAGAGCTCAATTTTGCTCAACGCTCACTTCTTGCCTGCTAATGCCGGGTTTATGCAAACCTGTAATAGCAGCGCTATAGGGAGGTGAGCGGTGACAATAACTTGCAAGTTAGTACCGAGCAGCTCTTACCGCAAAACTCGTAATCTAGCTGATAATTTTAAAAGTAATTTGAATGAATACTAAATTAATCAAATAATTTAGAAGTAACTGCAATGAATACTACATTAATCAAATAATTTAGAAGTAACTGGAATGAATAATACATTAATAAAATAATTTAGAAGTAACTGGAATGAATAATACATTAATAAAATAATTTAGAAGTAACTGGAGCCTTACAATCTTATTTTGATCACCTCAGACATATTTACAGATCAACTGATTCATTAATTACAGAAATGTTAACATACAGAGGGGCAAAAAAGTATTTAGTCAGCCACCAATTGTGCAAGTTCTCCCACTTAAGAAGATGAGAGAGGCCTGTAATTTTCATCATAGGTATACCTCAACTATGAGAGACAAAATGTGGAAACAAATCTAGACAATCACATTGTCTGATTTCGATAGAATTTATTTTCAAATTATGGTGGAAAATAAGTATTTGGTCAATATCAAAAGTTCATCTCAATACTTTGTTATATATCCTTTGTTGGCAATGACAGAGGTCAAACGTTTTCTGTGAGTCTTCACAAGGTTGTCACACACTGTTGCTGGTATGTTGGCCCATTCCTGCATGCAGATCTCCTCTAGAGCAGTGATGTTTTGGGGCTGTCGCTGGGCAACACAGACTTTCAACTCCCTCCAAAGGTTTTCTATGGGGTTGAGATCTGGAGACTGGCTAGGCCACTCCAGGACCTTGAAATGCTTCTTACGAAGCCACTCCTTCGTTGCCCGGGCGGTTTGTTTGGGATCATTGTCATGCTGAAAGACCCAGCCACGTTTCATCTTCAATGCCCTTGCTGATGGAAGGAGGTTTGCACTCAAAATCTCACGATACATGGCCCCATTCATTCTTTCATGTACATGGATCAGTCGTCCTGTTCCCTTTGCAGAGAAACATCCCCAAAGCATGATGTTGTCACCCCCATTCTTCACAGTAGGTATGGTGTTCTTTGGTTGCAACTCAGCATTCTCTCTCACGACGAGTTGTGTTTCTACCAAACAGTTCTACTTTGGTTTCATCTGACCATATGACATTCACCCAATCCACTTCTGGATCATCCAAATGCTCTCTAGCATACTTCAGACGGGCCTGGACATGTACTGGCTTAAGCAGGGGGACACATCTGGCACTGCAGGATCTGAGTCCCTGACAGCATAGTGTGTTACTGATGGTAGCCTTTGTTACGTTGGTTCCAGCTCTCTGCAGGTCATTTACTAGCTCCCCCAGTGTGGTTCTGGGATGTTTGCTCACCGTTCCTGTGATCATTTTGACCCCATGGGGTGAGATCTTGCGTGGAGCCCCAGATCAAGGGAGATTATCAGTGGTCTTGTATGTCTTCCATTTTCTAATTATTGCTCCCACAGTTGATTTCTTCACACCAAGCTGCTTGCCTATTGCAGATTCAGTCTTCCCAGCCTGGTGCAGGTCTACAATTTTGTTTCTGGTGTCCTTCAACAGCTCTTTGGTCCTCACCATAGTGGAGTTTGGAGTGTAACTGTTTGAGGTTGTGGACAGGTGTCTTTTATAGTGATAAGTTCAAACAGGTGCCATTAATACAGGTAATGAGTGGAGGACAGAAGAGCCTCTTAAAGAAGAAGATACAGGTCTGTGAGAGCCAGAAATCTTGCTTGTTTGTAGGTGACCAAATACTTATTTTCCACCATAATATGCAAATAAATTAATTCCAAATCAGACAATGTGATTGTCTGGATTTGTTTCCACATTTTGTCTCTCATTGTTGAGGTATACCTATTATGAAAATTACAGGCCTCTCTCATCTTCTTAAGTGGGAGAACTTGCACAATTGGTGGCTGACTAAATACTTTTTTGCCCCACTGTATCTATCTTATTTTCTCCCATCTGACATTTTGCACGTGTAATAAAGCTGTGTACAAAATATCTCTTTTAAACCTGAAGTGTTTTGTGTGGTATTTCTTTAGACATACCTGTTAAAACAGGAAATAATAAGGAGAATGGGTGTGTACTTCACAGAATCCTCAATGGTTATGAGGTAAAACAGAAAAGTCTCATTGTTCCACCCATGATCTCCCACAATCCTTTTAGGATCATATGTCCATGTCAAAATAAGAGTCCCATGCTCTCACAACAGAGAGTTGCATTTTCATAGAAAATGATTACAAGCACCATATAAAACAAATACAATTAAACAAACATCTTTCAATGCCAATATGAAACATGAAAATTGCATAAAACATTATACAATTGTGCACATACGTTTTATGTGGCACATTCTCCCTGACAAAATAAAATGGCTCCAGCTACTAAAACATATATACGCTCAGTCACAGTTTTATTACCCTGAAACATAACTTTAACTTAATATACTGTCACTGTGGGAATGTATGGTGCCACATTGTATGAGTTGTGAGGTGTATGATATGAGCGTTGTGGCATATAATATTGTGTAGCCCATACAGGTAAGTGAGGAAAGGTATATGCTGCTACACTGTGGAGCATGGTCTGTGGTTGTAGTGATGGCTGACCCAGTGTTTCGTATGTAAACATTTGCTTTGGCTTTCTCTCTCTTACAGATTGTCTTGGTTCAATATTGTTTTCTATTGCCAGACTTTCTACTTCATCAGGCTGGGCACCTTCACTATCTACACTGGCCCCGGGTAGAAATGTTGGATTCAGGATCAGTTAATCTGGCAATTGGTTCTCTGTCAAACTGTTTCTCTCCCTCTGTGGGACTTGTTTTTTATCTCTTTTTTTCTTTTCTCTCAGGTGCTGATGATGCTGTTTTGACAAGAGGATTCTCCTGACCCAGTTCTGAACCTTGCCGGTAAGTATTTTCTCTTCTCTCTGTCCAACTCTCTTGGATTCTCAACCAGTATCTTCCAGAGCTGTCCTCATCCGAAGCGGTCATGTCACTGTGGTAAGAAGATTCTCTTATCTTTGACTCTCTGTTGCCTTGTCTGCTTTGCCTCTGTTTTGCAGGTTTCAGTGGATGTGGTGGTGTCTCCACAGGCAAGTCGTTCACTAATAACAGTAAGTTTCGGTGTAGGGTTCTGGTTCCTCTTTTGTTCCCATTCTCAGGACTCACCACATATAAAGGATTGTCTGCTACCAGCTCTTTCACCACATCAATTATCTTCCCCCAATATGGCCTGAGTTTTCCTGGGCCTCCTCGCTCACTCAAGTTTCTAAGAAGGACTCTGTCACTAGGCTTTAGAATCACACCTTTGACTTTCAGGTCATACTGAGCTTTGCCTCGTGCACTTGCTTGCCTGCTGTTTTCACTTGCTATTTGATATTTGCCATCTTCCCAGCCCAATAATCAGCAAATCCTTTGTGAGTCACCCCTCATCCTCCTCAATCATCCCAAATATCAGGTCAACAGAGAGGCGAGGATGGCATCCAAACAGTAAATAGAATGGGGAGTACCCAGTGGACTCATGGCGTGTGCAGTTATATGCATGTATGATCTGAGGAAGGTGATCTTTCCATCTTGCCTTTTCTTTGTCGGCCAGGGTCCGGAGCATTTGGAGGAAAGTCAGGTTGAATCTCTCAGCTGGGTTACTTTAAGGGTGATAAGGAGATGTTCTCGAATGGCGTACACCGGCAAGTTGCCAAAGATTCCGGAAAAGCTCATACTCAAATTCCCTGCCTTGGTCAAGATGTAGCTTTCCAGGGTAGCCAAACCGGGGGATGTAGTCATTGAAAAGACACTAAGCTGCCGTACGGCCAGACTTAATTTTTGTTGGATAAGCTTGAATAAATCGAATAAAGTGATCTATGACATAGAAACATAGAAACATAGATATTTACGGCAAATAAGAGCCATAGGCCCAGCAAGTCTGCCCGATATTACCTAACAGTATAAACTTATCTAGTTTGTAGGATAGCCTTATGCTTGTCCCATGCATTTTTAAAGTACCCCACAATGTTTGTCGCTACTACCTCTTGAAGAAGTTTATTCCATAAATCAATCACTCTTTCTGTAAAGAAGTGCTTCCTCAAATTACTCCTAAATCTACTACCCTTTAACTTGAGATCATGACCCCTTGTTCTTGAATTTTCCATTTTATGTAAGATACCCACAGCCTCAGTTTTACTGACATTTAACGTACTTGAAAGTTGCTATCATATAACCGCTTTCCCTTCTCTCCTCTAAGCTATACATATTTAGGTCATTGAGCCTATCCCGGGAAAGTTTTATTTTTTAGACCATGTACCATTTTAGTAGCCCTCCTTTGCACAGATTAAAGTTTGTTAATATCCTTCTGAAGATATGGCCTCCAGAACTGCACACAATACTCAAGATGAGGCCTAACTAATGATCTATAAAGTGGCATAAGAACCTTACTATTTCTGCTGCAAATACCTCTACCAATACATCCAAGCATTCTGCTAGCCTTACTCACTGCATTACTACATTGTTTACTAAGTTTTAAATCATCTGAAATAATAATAAATAAAGTCCTGTTCCTCATCTGTAACAGTCAGTAAAGTGTCATTAAGTCTGTAATTAACATTTGGATTTTTCTTCCCTAAATGCATTATTTTACACTTTGCAGTGTTAAACTTTAGATCCCAGTCCTTTGTCCAATCCTCCAATTGTTGTATATCACTTCTCATTTTGTCTACCCCCCCCCTGGAACATGACCACTAGTATATACTCATACCCACCACGGCTTGACTCTAAGTGCAGGTAGTTGATGCAAGTTCTAGAGGTGAGCTGGATGTTATTCTTCCCATGGTTGTTCTGACATGGGTTACTGGTTTCTTTTGCTTGATGCAGGGACACTTCTTTATGACATACTCCTCTACTTCCTTTTTCATAAATGGCCAGTAGAATCTTTGTCTCATCAGATGAAGTACCCGTTCTGTGCCCACATGCCCCATCTTGTCATGCAAGTACTCCAAAGAAAGTTGTTTATACTGAGCTGGGAGAACAAGCTGTTTGTTTTGGGTTGTTTGCCTATAGAGACATCCATCGTCTAGAATTAACTTGCTCCATTCATGCAAGAGTTTCTTGGCAGCTCCAGTCACTGTTTTTTTAGACTCTCATCTGGTACCTTGACATCCTCTTTCATCTTAAATATCTTGGAGATCACTGAATCCTCCCTTTGAGCTTTGGAGAGTTTGTCTTTACTTATCCTTGGCAACAATGAATTGTGAGATGGCAAGTCAGTTTCCATGGTGGACATACTGAGCGCTGCAATCCAAGCCGCATCTTTCCTTTTGGTGGCACAAGCTCCATCCCAGACTGCTTGCACCACTTCAGATGACAAGTGCTCTGTGCACTCAGTGGCATACTTCTCCATGTCAAGGGGGGATACGTAACAGTGTATCAGCATCAATATTTACTTTACCAGGCCGGTATTTGACATTGAAGCGGTAGTCAGACAATTCTCCCACCCAGCGATGGCCAACCCCATTTAGCTTTGCAGTGTTGTGTAAATGGTAAAGTATGGAGCGTAGAACAGGTAGTCTCTGAATTTTTCACACACTGCCCATTTAAGTGCAAGAAACTCAAGTTTACGACTATGTAGGCAGTAATTTATTTCGGCTGGGGAGAGTATCCGGGAGTCATACGCAATGACCCTCAACTTTCCATACTGATGCTGGTAGAGGATAGCTCCTAGGCTCCTTTCTGATGCATGGGTGTGCAGCGAGAATGGTAAATTAAAGTCTGGGAGGCTAGAATTGTTGGTTTTGTCAACATGTCGATCAATGCTTCAAGTGTTTTCTGGTGCTCTCTTGTCCACTCCACAGGAGTTCGGGAGGGCATTTATGGTCCCTTGGTCTTTCTTTGACTGGATTGAACTGGTGCCACCCCAGGCTTTGCCTGGAGAAGCTCATAGATAGGCTTGGCCACACATGAAACATTTTTAATAAATGAGCAATAGTAGCTAAGGAAGCCGAGAAGCCTCCTTACCTTACCGATGGTCTGTGGAGTATGATCTTTGACTGCACACCTTCAGCAGACACAAGACGACCCACATATCTGACTTAACTTTTTCAGGCCGAAGTTTGACCCCATGATGTTGAAGGGCTTGGAGAACCTTGCAAATCACTGCCACATGTTCATCAAAAGACTTGGCATAACATAGCACGTCATCAAGGTATGGTATGCAAAATTCGTCCCTGAGGGAATCCAGCATTTTCTCCATGCTGCACTGGAACGCTGCAGGTGCATTGGACAGGCCAAATGCAATTCTTACCTATTCATAAAGCCCCCCAAGGTGTTATAAAAGCTGTCGTGTCTGGAACCTTCGTCTATGAAGCCCTGATGGTAAGCTTTTCCTTGGTCAAGAATACTAAACCATGCATAAAACCCCAGTGTATCAAGCAAGTCTTGGATTCTCGGCAGAGAGTGCCTATCTGGTACAGTCTTTTTATTGAGGAGATGATAATTTATACACAGGCGGAGTGAACCATCCTTCTTTCGGACGCAGACTACTGGTGCAGAATAAGGGGACTTGGACTTCACAATCCACCCTTTTGCCAGGAGATCTTGAATATAGTCCTTGACTTCTTGAAACAAAGGCTTAGGTACCAAAGAGTATGACCCGATCAGCCAATAGAATGCATGCTCAATCTGATTGGCTGATTGGATCAGCCAATCAGATTTTTCCTACCTTAATTCCGATTGGCTGATAGAATCCTATAAGCCAATCGGAATTCGAGGGATCTTGGATGATGTCACTTAAAGGAACCGTCATTCGTTGTTCAGTCGTCGGTGGAAGAAGATGTCTCCGCGTAGGCTCGTCTGAAGATGGCTCCGCTCCGGATGGATGAAGATTAAAGACGCCGCCTGGATGATGACTTCAATCGGATGGAAGACTTCTTCAGCGCCCCTTGGATGATGACTTCTGCCGCCTCGGATCTCCTCTTCGGTTCCATCTGTGGTCGGCTGGCTGAAGATGGCTAAAGGTAGGATGATCTTCAGGGGGGTAGTCTTAGGTTTATTTAAGGGGGGTTTGGGTTAGAGTAGGGGTATGTGAGTGGTGGGTTTTAATGTTGGGGGGGTTGTATTTTTATTTTACAGGCAAAAGAGCTGTTTTCTTTGGGGCATGCCCCGCAAAAGGCCCTTTTAAGGGCTGGTAAGGTAATAGAGCTGGTAACTTTTTAATGTAGAATAGGGTAGGGCATTTTTTTTATTTTGGGGGGCTTTGTTATTTTATTAGGGGGCTTAGATTAGGTGTAAGTATCTTAAAATTGTTGTAATATTTTTTAAATGTTTGTAACTTATTTTTTTTATTTTTTGTAACTTAGCTTTTTTTATTTTTTGTACTTTAGTTAGTTTATTTCATTGTATTTAATTGTAGTTATTTGTAGGTAATTTATTTAATTAATTTAATGATAGTGTAGTGTTAGGTTTAATTGTAACTTAGGTTAGGATTTATTTTACAGGTAATTTTGTATTTCTCTTAGCTAGGTAGTTATTAAATAGTTAATAACTATTTAATAACTATTCTAACTAGCTAAAATAAATACAAAGTTACCTGTAAAATAAATATAAATCCTAAAATAGCTACAATGTAATTATTAATTACATTGTAGCTATCTTAGGGTTTATTTTACAGGTAAGTATTTTGTTTTAAATAGGAATAATTTATTTAAGTATAGTGTAGTGTTAGTTGTAATTGTAACTTAGGTTAGTTTTTATTTTACAGGTTAATTTCTCTTTATTTTATCTAGGTAGCTATTAAATAGTTAATAACTATTTAATAGCTATTGTACCTAGTTAAAATAAATAGAAATTTGCCTGTAAAATAAAAATAAATCCTAAGATAGCTACAATAAAATTATTATTTATATTGTAGCTATATTAGGGTTTATTTTAAAGGTAAGTATTTAGTTTTAAATAGGAATAATTAATTTAATAAGAGTTAAATTTATTTAGATGTAGTTAATTAATATTTAAGTCTAGGGTTAGACTTATGTTTAGGGGTTAATAATGTTATTATAGTTGCGGCGGTGTAGGGGGGGGCAGGATAGGGGTTAATAAATGTACTATAGGTTGTGGCGGTGTAGGGGGAGCAGGATAGGGGTTAATAAATTTATTATAGGCTGCGGCGGTGTAGGGGGGGCAGGATAGGGGTTATTAAATGTGTTATAGGTGGCGACGGTGTAGGGGGGCAGATTAGGGGTTAATAAGTTTAATATAGGTGGCGGCGGGGTCCGGGAGCGGCGGTTTAGGGGTTAATAACTTTATTTAGTTGCGGCGGTGTAGGGGGGGACAAATTAGGGGTTAATATGTATAATGTAGCTTGCGGTGGGCTCCGGGAGCGGCGGTTTAGGGGGTAATACATTTATTTAGTTGCGGTGGTGTAGGGGGGGACAGATTAGGGGTGTTTAGACTTGGGGTACATGTTAGGGTGTTAGGTGTAGACAGCTCCCATAGGAATCAATGGGATGTCGGGCAGCAGCGAACATGAACTTTCGCTATGGTCAGACTCCCATTGATTCCTATCGGATCCGCCGCCTCCAGGACGGCGGTTTGAAAACCAGGTACGCTGGGCCGGAAAAGTGCTGAGCGTACCTGCTAGTTTTTTGATAACTAGCAAAAGTAGTCAGATTGTGCCGAACTTGTGTGCGGAACATCTGGAGTGACGTAAGAATTGATCTGTGTCGGACTGAGTCCGGCGGATCGAAGCTTACGTCACAAAATTCTACTTTTGCTGGTGTAAAGGGCTTGATAACTAAGGTGAATCAGCCTCGCCACAAATATGCTGCGGAATTCCAGCGTATTTGAGGTTGACGGCTTGATAACTAGAGGCCAATGTCTCTGACTTTTTCGATCTGGCTAGAGGGCCAAGACAAGGCTGTCCGATTTCCCCTTTACTTTTTAATTTAGTTATAGAATCGCTAGCCGTTACCTTAAAGTGAAAGTAAATCTTAGTGTTTTTGCAAACGCTAGGATTGACTATTGAAACAAATAAAGGGGACTTTTATTCATGAAGTATAAGATACTTCATGTAGAAAGCTCCTTTATTTGTTTCAACCGATCGCCGTTCTCAGCTGCTACAGCAGCCCACGGCTAAAAAATTTTTTTTGCTAAGAGGTGACGTTTTCCTCTCTTAGTCAATAGCCATGCAGTAAATCCGGCTTGGCGCCCATGGGAGCCGGATTTACCGCACGACTATTGGCTAAAAGGTGAAAATGTCACCTCTTAGCAAAAAAAAATTTTTAGCCGTGGGCTGCTCTAGCAGCTGAGAATGGCGATCGGTTGAAACAAATAAAGGAGCTTTCTACATGAAGTATCTTATACTTCATGAATAAAAGTCCCCTTTATTTGTTTCAATAGTCAATCCTAGCGTTTGTACAATGCTAGGATTTACTTTCACTTTAAGGAATGAGATCACTGGAATTATGTTAGGAGACGAGGAGGTGCATTTGGCCTTATACGCAGATGATCTTTTAATATTTGTTAGTATGCTAAAAGACAATATTGGGAAACTTTTGGATATATTTAAAAATTTTAGTTCCTTCTCAGGATATAAAATTAATATGGAAAAATCTGAAATGTTATGGATTAATAAAAGCTTGAATTCCCCATGTATTCTGCATTTCAGGGTAAATAAGATTTATATTAAGTATCTAGGGATCAATATTAGTGTATGCCCAGAAAAAATGGTATGATCTAAATTATAAGTCTCTCTTTATTCAAATCCAGAGAGATTTAAAGAACTGGGAATGTTGTTTGGTAAAGTTAATATTATTAAAATGATAGTTTTCCCAAAAAATACTATATACTATGCAGAATTTACCTCTTTCTATTAAAGCTATACATTTAAAACAAATTAATAACGCCTTTTCGGGATTTTTCTGGGGTTAAAAGAAATCAAAGATCTCTTTCTTAAGGCTATCACAGAGAAAAGAGGATATAGGTTTTAATTTACCAAATATTCAAAGAAATAACTGGGTTTGCTTGGCGAAACTAATTCCAGATTGGTTAACAGAATATGGTTATTTTGTATCGCATGAGGTAGAGTCTAGTATGCTGAATAGGATTGAAATAAAAGCACTGATTCATTTACAAACCACAAAGTTTCCTAGCTGGATCAAAAAAATGGTAACGTTTAAAAACCCAATCATGGCCTGGCAAAAAATGTGTAAAGTGTTGGAAATTAACTCTGGAATCTCACCTTTCTTACCTATTATATTTAATCCTGAATTTAGTGAGGGTATAGAGTCTAAGGCCTAGATTTAGAGTTCGGCGGTAGCCGTCAAAACCAGCGTTAGAGGCTCCTAACGCTGGTTTTGGGCGCCCGCTGGTATTTGGAGTCAGTGATTAAAGGGTCTAACGCTCACTTTTCAGCCGCGACTTTTCCATACCGCAGATCCCCCTACGCCATTTGCGTAGCCTATCTTTTCAATGGGATCTTTCTAACGCTGGTATTTAGAGTCGTTTCTGCAGTGAGCGTTAGAGCTCTAACGACAAGATTCCAGCCGCCTGAAAATAGCAGGAGTTAAGAGCTTTCTGGCTAACGCCGGTTTATAAAGCTCTTAACTACTGTACCCTAAAGTACACTAACACCCATAAACTACCTATGTACCCCTAAACCGAGGTCCCCCCACATCGCCGCCACTCGATTAAAATTTTTAACCCCTAATCTGCCGACCGCCACCTACGTTATACTTATGTACCCCTAATCTGCTGCCCCTAACACCGCCGACCCCTGTATTATATCTATTAACCCCTAACTTGCCCCCCACAACGTCGCCGCAAGCTACTTAAAATAATTAACCCCTAATCTTCCGACCGCAAATCGCCGCCACCTACGTTATCCCTATGTACCCCTAATCTGCTACCCCTAACATCGCCGACCCCTATGTTATATTTATTAACCCCTAATCTGCCCCCCACAACGTCGCCGACACCTACCTACACTTATTAACCCCTAATCTGCCGAGCGGACCTGAGCGCTACTATAATAAAGTTATTAACCCCTAATCCGCCTCACTAACCCTATCATAAATAGTATTAACCCCTAATCTGCCCTCCCTAACATCGCCGACACCTACCTTCAATTATTAACCCCTAATCTGCCGACCGGAGCTCACCGCTATTCTAATAAATGTATTAACCCCTAAAGCTAAGTCTAACCCTAACACTAACACCCCCCTAAGTTAAATATAATTTTTATCTAACGAAATAAATTAACTCTTATTAAATAAATAATTCCTATTTAAAGCTAAATACTTACCTGTAAAATACATCCTAATATAGCTACAATATAAATTATAATTATATTATAGCTATTTTAGGATTAATATTTATTTTACAGGCAACTTTGTAATTATTTTAACCAGGTACAATAGCTATTAAATAGTTAAGAACTATTTAATAGTTACCTAGTTAAAATAATTACAAATTTACCTGTAAAATAAATCCTAACCTAAGATATAATTAAACCTAACACTACCCTATCAATAAAATAATTAAATAAACTACCTACAATTACCTACAATTAACCTAACACTACACTATCAATAAATTAATTAAACACAATTGCTACAAATAAATAAAATTAAATAAACTATCTAAAGTACAAAAAATAAAAAAGAACTAAGTTACAGAAAATAATAAAATATTTACAAACATAAGAAAAATATTACAACAATTTTAAACTAATTACACCTACTCTAAGCCCCCTAATAAAATAACAAAGCCCCCCAAAATAAAAAATTCCCTACCCTATTCTAAAATACAAATATTACAAGCTCTTTTACCTTACCAGCCCTGAACAGGGCCCTTTGCGGGGCATGCCCCAAGAATTTCAGCTCTTTTGCCTGTAAAAAAAAACATACTATACCCCCCCCCCAACATTACAACCCACCACCCACATACCCCTAATCTAACCCAAACCCCCCTTAAATAAACCTAACACTACCCCCCTGATGATCTTCCTACCTTGTCTTCACCATGCCAGGTTCACCGATCCGTCCTGGCTCCAAGATCTTCATCCAACCCAAGCGGGGGCTAGACATCCACTGAAGAAGTCCAGAAGAGGGTCCAAAGTCTTCCTCCTATCCGGCAAGAAGAGGACATCCGGACCGGCAAACATCTTCTCCAAGCGGCATCTTCTATCTTCTTCCATCCGATGACGACCAGCTCCATCTTGAAGACCTCCAGCGCGGATCCATCCTCTTCTTCCGACGACTAGACGACGAATGACGGTTCCTTTAAGGGACGTCATCCAAGATGGCGTCCCTCGAATTCCGATTGGCTGATAGGATTCTATCAGCCAATCGGAATTAAGGTAGGAATTTTCTGATTGGCTGATGGAATCAGCCAATCAGAATATAGTTCAATCCGATTGGCTGATCCAATCAGCCAATCAGATTGAGCTCGCATTCTATTGGCTGATCGGAACAGCCAATAGAATGCGAGCTCAATCTGATTGGCTGATTGGATCAGCCAATCGGATTGAACTATATTCTGATTGGCTGATTCCATCAGCCAATCAGAAAATTCCTACCTTAATTCCGATTGGCTGATAGAATCCTATCAGCCAATCGGAATTCGAGGGACGCCATCTTGGATGACGTCCCTTAAAGGAACCGTCATTCGTCGTCTAGTCGTCGGAAGAAGAGGATGGATCCGCGCTGGAGGTCTTCAAGATGGAGCCGGTCGTCATCGGATGGAAGAAGATAGAAGATGCCGCTTGGAGAAGATGTTTGCCGGTCCGGATGTCCTCTTCTTGCCGGATAGGAGGAAGACTTTGGACCCTCTTCTGGACTTCTTCAGTGGATGTCTAGCCCCCGCTTGGGTTGGATGAAGATCTTGGAGCCAGGACGGATCGGTGAACCTGGCATGGTGAAGACAAGGTAGGAAGATCATCAGGGGGGTAGTGTTAGGTTTATTTAAGGGGGGTTTGGGTTAGATTAGGGGTATGTGGGTGGTGGGTTGTAATGTTGGGGGGGGGGTATAGTATGTTTTTTTTTACAGGCAAAAGAGCTGAAATTCTTGGGGCATGCCCCGCAAAGGGCCCTGTTCAGGGCTGGTAAGGTAAAAGAGCTTGTAATATTTGTATTTTAGAATAGGGTAGGGAATTTTTTATTTTGGGGGGCTTTGTTATTTTATTAGGGGGCTTAGAGTAGGTGTAATTAGTTTAAAATTGTTGTAATATTTTTCTTATGTTTGTAAATATTTTATTATTTTCTGTAACTTAGTTCTTTTTTATTTTTTGTACTTTAGATAGTTTATTTAATTTTATTTATTTGTAGCAATTGTGTTTAATTAATTTATTGATAGTGTAGTGTTAGGTTAATTGTAGGTAATTGTAGGTAGTTTATTTAATTATTTTATTGATAGGGTAGTGTTAGGTTTAATTATATCTTAGGTTAGGATTTATTTTACAGGTAAATTTGTAATTATTTTAACTAGGTAACTATTAAATAGTTCTTAACTATTTAATAGCTATTGTACCTGGTTAAAATAATTACAAAGTTGCCTGTAAAATAAATATTAATCCTAAAATAGGTATAATATAATTATAATTTATATTGTAGCTATATTAGGATTTATTTTACAGGTAAGTATTTAGCTTTAAATAGGAATTATTTATTTAATAAGAGTTAATTTATTTCGTTAGATAAAAATTATATTTAACTTAGGGGGGTGTTAGTGTTAGGGTTAGACTTAGCTTTAGGGGTTAATACATTTATTAGAATAGCGGTGAGCTCCGGTCGGCAGATTAGGGGTTAATAATTGAAGGTAGGTGTCGGCGATGTTAGGGAGGGCAGATTAGGGGTTAATACTATTTATGATAGGGTTAGTGAGGCGGATTAGGGGTTAATAACTTTATTATAGTAGCGCTCAGGTCCGCTCGGCAGATTAGGGGTTAATAAGTGTAGGTAGGTGTCGGCGACGTTGTGGGGGGCAGATTAGGGGTTAATAAATATAACATAGGGGTCGGCGATGTTAGGGCAGCAGATTAGGGGTACATAGGGATAACGTAGGTGGCGGCGGTTTACGGAGCGGCAGATTAGGGGTTAAAAGTGTAATGCAGGGGTCAGCGATAGCGGGGGCGGCAGATTAGGGGTTAATAAGTGTAAGGTTAGGGGTGTTTAGACTCGGGGTACATGTTAGGGTGTTAGGTGCAGACTTAGGAGGTGTTTCCCCATAGGAAACAATGGGGCTGCGTTAGGAGCTGAACGCTGCTTTTTTGCAGGTGTTAGGTTTTTTTTCAGCTCAAACAGCCCCATTGTTTCCTATGGGAGAATCGTGCACGAGCACGTTTTTGATGCCGGCCGCGTCCGTAAGCAACTCTGGTATCGAGAGTTGCATTTGCGGTAAAAATGCTCTACGCTCCTTTTTTGGAGCCTAACGCAGCATTTGTTTGAACTCTCAATACCAGAGTTAAATTTATGGTGCGGCCAGAAAAAAACCCGCGGAGCGTTAACAGCCCTTTTACCGCCGAACTCTAAATCTAGGCCTAAGTTTTTTTTAATTGGAAGAGGAAGGGGTTAGAACTAGTAATACAAGTAATCGTCAAATCATTCGAGACACTTAGACAAGAATTCGATATCCCCAATCGAGATTTTTTTGCATATTTGCAAATTAGACACTATGTTGAGACTTTTAAACCTGTTTTTCAAAATATTAGTTTTATGTGGGAACCAATAATCAAGGGACTTACATTGTTTAAAGCAGGGTTTCGTTCCATCTCTTTCTGGTATGGATTAGTAATGGAAAAAGAGGGGATAAGAAATCTTAATAAGTTGACGTTAAAGTTGATAGAGGATTGCAGTTTAATTAATACTTTGGCAATACAAAAAAGTATTCAAAGGGTTTGGAAGGCAACTCTCCTTATTTCATGGTGGGAAGCACATCTTAAACTTATAAATAGAATGTATATCACACCAAGTAGTTTAGCTAGGAGGGAGGGGGGGATTCAAATGCCTCTTATAGATGTGATTTTCATATGGCTATGCTTTTTACTTTGTACAGGGAGTGCAGAATTATTAGGCAAATGAGTATTTTGACCACATCATCCTCTTTATGCATGTTGTCTTACTCCAAGCTGTATAGGCTCGAAAGCCTACTACCAATTAAGCATATTAGGTGATGTGCATCTCTGTAATGAGAAGGGGTGTGGTCTAATGACATCAACACCTTATATCAGGTGTGCATAATTATTAGGCAACTTCCTTTCCTTTGGCAAAATGGGTCAAAAGAAGGACTTGACAGGCTCAGAAAAGTCAAAAATAGTGAGATATCTTGCAGAGGGATGCAGCACTCTTAAAATTGCAAAGCTTCTGAAGTGTGATCATCGAACAATCAAGCGTTTCATTCAAAATAGTCAACAGGGTCGCAAGAAGCGTGTGGAAAAACCAAGGCGCAAAATAACTGCCCATGAACTGAGAAAAGTCAAGCGTGCAGCTGTCAAGATGCCACTTGCCACCAGTTTGGCCATATTTCAGAGCTGCAACATCACTGGAGTGCCCAAAAGCACAAGGTGTGCAATACTCAGAGACATGGCCAAGGTAAGAAAGGCTGAAAGACGACCACCACTGAACAAGACACACAAGCTGAAACGTCAAGACTGGGCCAAGAAATATCTCAAGACTGATTTTTCTAAGGTTTTATGGACTGATGAAATGAGAGTGAGTCTTGATGGGCCAGATGGATGGGCCCGTGGCTGGATTGGTAAAGGGCAGAGAGCTCCAGTCCGACTCAGACGCCAGCAAGGTGGAGGTGGAGTACTGGTTTGGGCTGGTATCATCAAAGATGAGCTTGTGGGGCCTTTTCGGGTTGAGGATGGAGTCAAGCTCAACTCCCAGTCCTACTGCCAGTTTCTGGAAGACACCTTCTTCAAGCAGTGGTACAGGAAGAAGTCTGCATCCTTCAAGAAAAACATGATTTTCATGCAGGACAATGCTCCATCACACGCGTCCAAGTACTCCACAGCGTGGCTGGCAAGAAAGGGTATAAAAGAAGAAAATCTAATGACATGGCCTCCTTGTTCACCTGATCTGAACCCCATTGAGAACCTGTGGTCCATCATCAAATGTGAGATTTACAAGGAGGGAAAACAGTACACCTCTCTGAACAGTGTCTGGGAGGCTGTGGTTGCTGCTGCACGCAATGTTGATGGTGAACAGATCAAAACACTGACAGAATCCATGGATGGCAGTTTTTTTTGAGTGTCCTTGCAAAGAAAGGTGGCTATATTGGTCACTGATTTGTATTTGTTTTGTTTTTGAATGTCAGAAATGTATATTTGTGAATGTTGAGATGTTATATTGGTTTCACTGGTAAAAATAAATAATTGAAATGGGTATATATTTGTTTTTTGTTAAGTTGCCTAATAATTATGCACAGTAATAGTCACCTGCACACACAGATATCCCCCTAAAATAGCTAAAACTAAAAACAAACTAAAAACTACTTCCAAAAATATTCAGCTTTGATATTAATGAGTTTTTTGGGTTCATTGAGAACATGGTTGTTGTTTAATAATAAAATTAATCCTCAAAAATACAACTTGCCTAATAATTCTGCACTCCCTGTATATGATATTGCCTAAAAGTAGGGGAATTCTGGTTTAAACTTGTGTTTTAGTTGTCGAAGGTGAATGGACAACAAATCTATTTACAGAAAGAGGATATTATTTTCTTAATAGAAGGCAAATTGGAAAATGTTAGTGCTAAATTTATTAATTTCGTAATTTTGTGTGGGAGGAATATAATTTTCTCCTTGTGGAAATCTAAAAACCCCCCCAAGTTTTTCCCAATTATTAAACACTGTTAAAGCGAAATGTATACTAGAGCAGTTAGACTACATATTAAACACAGAATTAGATTAAGAATTTCTTCTGGAAATGGGGGTGTTTTTTTAATACTACTAGTCCTAAAGTCCGTTCACACGGGCCATTTTTTGCAGTACAGAGATCCAACCCCTTGCTCTCTCCCCCCCCCCCTTCTTTTGCTTTCTCTCTCCCCCTCTCTTTTGCTCTCTTTCCCCCTCTGTTTTGCGCTCTCTCTCGCTCCACCTCTCTTTTGCACTCTCTCTCCCTCGTCTCTTTTGCGCTCTCTCCCCCTCTCTTTTGCGCTCTCTCTCCCCCCTCTCTTTTGCACTCTCTCTCTCCCCCCTCTCATTTGCTATCTCTCTCTCTCCCCTCTCTTTTGTTCTCTCTCTCTCCCCTCTCTTTTGCTCTCCCTCTCCCCCCTCTCTTTTGCTCACTCTCTCCCCCCTCTTTTGCTCTCTCTCTCCCCCTCTCATTTGCTATCTCTCTCTCTCCCCTCTCTTTTGTTCTCTCTCTCTCCCCTCTCTTTTGCTCTCCCTCTCCCCCCTCTCTTTTGCTCACTCTCTCCCCCCTCTTTTGCTCTCTCTCTCCCCCTCTCTTTTGCACTCTCTCTCCCCCTCTCTCTCCCCCACCTCTCTTTTGCTTTTTCCCCTCTCTCTCTCTCTCTCTCTCTCTCTCTCCCACCCTCTCTCTCTCTCCCCCCTCTCTCTCCACCCCCTCTCTTTTGCTATAACTCCCCTCTCTTTTGCTCTCTCTTCCCTCTCTTTTGCTCTTTCCCCTCTCTTTTGCTCTCTCTCCCCTCTCATTTGCTCTTTCCCATCTCTTTTGCTCTTTCCCCTCTCTTTTGCTCTCTCTCCCCTCTCATTTGCTCTATCCCATCTCTTTTGCTCTTTCCCCTCTCTTTTGCTCTCTCTCCCCTCTCTTTTGCTCTTTCCCATCTCTTTTGCTCTCTCCCCCTCTCTTTCTCTCTCTCCCCCCCCCCTCTGTTTTCATCTGTCTCTCTCGCACACGCGTGACTGTGCCCGGCCCCACCACACACAGTCCCATCCACGCCACGCCAGATCCCACCCTGTCACACCTGACCACGTCCGCTCACACCCGGCCATGTCCATTCACGCCCTTCCACGCCCACTCCTGCCCACCGTTGTCACGCCACGGGGAGCAGATCAGGAAGGCTCTAAGGCCGGGTGTGTTTGTCCTACTGTGCATGACAGCTTCGGACAAACACACATACATCCATTTGCTAATACTACATATGTGCAAAATGCTATGTTACGTGTAGAATTTGTATAGGTTTAAAGTTTCTTCATTTTTTTATTTCTCTTCTTTCTTTTCTTTTTTTTTGTCCCCTCATCTACCCCCTTGGCTGGGAAGGGCATGCGTTATACGTTACATATTATATGTTATATGTTCCATATGATCTATTTTTCCTGACTCAGTAGTTATTAGGACAGTCCTTCTCACTTGGTTATAGAATGCTTATTATTAATAATTGGGTAATATATCTGGGATAACACATGTTCTTTAGGATTTTCGTTATTAGTGACTAAGATAAGTAATTTTGTTTGACATATAGGCATCTATTTATCAAAGCGTCAACTGACTTTCATTCGACAGCACCAATACGCTCGCCTAAGATCGCCTAACATCGCTGCCGTGGACCTGAATACATTCTCCAAAATTATCAAAAAAGCTGTCAAAAAGCCACGCACCAAGTATGGTGCGATGAGCAGAGGACTGTTGTTAACTAACAGTCATCGATTTCGCTGCTCTTCGGGTTTTTTACAGCTTTCTTGGTACCCTGTCACTAAACACCCACACTATACTATATACTGTTTACCTCCTATACCGTCGCTCCCGGACCCCGCCGCAACTCTAATAAATGTATTATCCCCTAAACCTCCGCTCCGGGACCCCGCCGCAACTAAATACAATTATTAACCCCTAAACCGCCGCTCCCGGAGCCCACCGCCACCTACATTATATTTATTAACCCCTAATCTGCTGCCCCCTACACCGTCGCCACCTACATTATATTTATTAACCCCTAATCTGCCCCCCTACACCACCACCACCTACATTATATTTATTAACCCCTAATCTGCCCCCCCTACACCGCCGCCACCTACATTATATTTATTAACCCCTAATCTGCCCCCCTACACTGCCGCCACCTACATTATATTTATTAACCCCTAATCAGCCCCCCCTACACCACCACCACCTACATTATATTTATTAACCCCTAATCTGCCCCCCCTACACCGCCGCCACCTACATTATATTTATTAACCCCTAATCTGCCCCCCCTACACCTCCGCCACCTACATTATATTTATTAACCCCTAATCTGCCCCCCCTACACCGGCGCCACATACCTACATTTATTAACCCCTAATCTGCCCCCCCCTACACCCCCACCACCTACATTATATTTATTAACCCCTAATCTGCCCCCCTACACTGCCGCCACCTACATTATTTTTATTAACCCCTAATCTGCCCCCTACACCTCCGCCACCAACATTATATTTATTAACCCCTAATCTGCCCCCCCAAACCATCGCCACCTACCTACATTTATTAACCCCTAATCTGCCCCCCCTACACCGCCGCCACCTACACTATATTTATTAACCCCTAATCTGCCCCCCCTACACCGCCGCCACCTACATTATATTTATTAACCCCTAATCTGCCCCACCTACACCGCTACCACCTACCTACATTTATTAACCCCTAATCTGCTACCCCCAACGTCGCCGCCACTATATTAAATTTATTAACCACTAAACCTAAGTTTAACCCTAACCCTAAGGCCCCTAACTTAAATATAATTTAAATACATCTAAATAAATATTACTTAAATAAATTATTCCTATTTAAAACTAAATACTTACCTGTAAAATAAACCCTAAGATAGCTACAATATAATTAATAGTTACATTGTAGCTATCTTAGGGTTTATATTTATTTTACCGGCAACTTTGTATTTATTTTAACTAGGTACAATAGTTATTAAATAGTTATTAACTATTTAATAACTTCCTAGTTAAAATTAAGACAAATATACCTGTAAAACCTAACCTAAGTTACAATTACACCTAAAACTACACTATAATTAAATAAATTCCCTAAACTAAATACAATTAAATACAATTAAATTTTTTTTATCTAAAGTACAAAAAAACCCAAACACTAAATTACAGAAAATAATAAAATAATTACAAGATTTTAAACTAATTACACCTAATCTAATCCCCCCAAAAATAAAATAAAAAGCCCTACCCTACACTAAATTACAAATAGCCCTTAAAAGGGCCTTTTGCGGGGCATTGCCCCAAAGTAATCAGCTCTTTTACCTGTAAAACAAAAAGTAAAATACCCCCCAACATTAAAACCCACCACCCACACAACCAACCCTACTCTAAAACCCACCAATTCCCCCTTAAAAAACCTAACACTAACCCCTTGAAGATCACCCTACCTTGAGAAGTCTTCACCAAACCGGGCCGAATATACCGGTGGAGTACTTGGAAGATAGACGGACAAAGCTAAGGAGGAACGCCCCCCCACTACCGAGGATTCGGCTATTTGAAATACGGCCGGTCTTGTACAGAAGCACGGGCTTGCGAGCGTAAGCTGTGCAGAATTGTACCTATTTGTTTGATGCTCCTCTTTAACGACCCCTGTCGCAGTATGATTGTGGGGTCCGCCTGCAATACATACTCAGGAAGGTTGTGTATTAGTCGACGGCCAGGTGACAAAAAAAAAATATAGCTGCTTGATATCGCAGTGCACCCTCCGAACCATAACAGGAGGGCATGGGAATTTGAGTAATATCACCAGTCGGGTGATCACCGGTACTTTCTTTATTCTTTTGTGAGCTGTATGTGAATATAGAGTTAAGCTGGGAAGGCGGTGGGCTCAGTGAAAACATCTGCGGCACAGATTCCAGAGGGTCTTGCCTTCTAAGTGGATGTGTGTAATATAGCTGAGAACAAAGCCAAGATATTTAACATCTGACTTTGCCCTGAATAGCTCATGTTCTTATCTTGCCACAAGTTGCCACAAACTTTGCTATAAACATTGCTTCTCTAACTGTCACTATACATTATTTTGAGGCTTTTTATTAGTAATCAAGATATAAAGGGATCTAAGAGTGGCGGCTTAGGGATATGAATGCAATAAGTGTCGTTTGGGTTACTTTGATTATTTCATTGATATGTTATAAGCCGTTTTTACAGATTTATCTTTAAGGCACTGTTGCTTGAACTCCCTTAAATCTGATAATTAGTAAATTGTGATGTCTATAGTTTATAATTAAGTTAATATTCATTTTATGTGTATCTCTGGAAAATTTGAAATTTCTACTTAGTGAACTTGAGTACGAATTAACAACTGCATTGCAATAACATATGTTTTCACTGAAAGAAAAAGTTAATTCACTTAGTAGTGCACAGGAATATAAAGAGTTAACTCATGAACTGTTAAGGAGGATAAGCTATACTATTGGTGGTTTGATGTTAAAATTTAACTAGTGCATAAGCTGAATGTACAGTCCTCATATTTTTCCTGTTTAGCTGCCCGTAAGCTTTAAGTGCTACTAAATTAATAATATTTACTTAAGTTTTAGTTCTATTTAATGCTTGTACACTAAGACACTTTACTTAGATATTCTTTTGATTGTTCTGATTGTTCAAACACTTGTTTTAGTACATTATACACTTATACTTTTCACAGTTATATAATAACTTGTATTTTTACACTTCATTAATGATTTTTTAATTTGAGAACGGCAATATAATATGATTAATTGCTGGTTCAGGGTTTGACATATTTAACTCACATATATATTGTATTTAGATTATTGCACTATTAAGCACTGAGTATCACATTATAGTATATATAGGGGCTATATATAGACCTTAGTACTTGTTGGTATATGGATAGATATATGCTCAATAAGAGCTCATCCCCAAAGATGCCTCCTAAACATAAGGAGAAAAAAGGGAACAGCAGGAATCCCGATTCCAGTATAGATGTACCCCCAGATAAAGGAATTATTAATCCTACGAATATTAATATGACAGAATTCGCAGCCGAAGTCGCAAAAACCTTGACCCCCCAATTTGACTCTATCAAATTGGAGATTAGACAAGAGATATCTAACTTAACAACAGAAGTTAGACAGTTTGCCACGAGATTAGACGAGGTCGAGATTAGAGTATCTGATCTAGAGGATCAATATAATTTACATGAACCCATAGTAGCGTCACATAGTAAATCATTTGCGATGTTACAAGCAAAAATTGAGGATCTTGAGGATCGCTCAAGACGTAATAAATTAAAAATTATAGGGTTACCGGAATCTGCGGAATTCCAAGACCTGATGACTTTTGTCACTATTACTCTGCCTCAGGCGTTACAGATACCGCTGCCAGCTATTCTCTTTCAAATACAGCGGGTACATAGAATTGGATATCGTAAAGAGAGTCATGAGAATGTGAAGCCAAAACCTGTTATATTTAAATTCATTCAATTCCCAGATAAATTGCTATATCTTAAATACTATAGGAAATTGAAGTCCTTTTCACTGGGTACACATAAATTATTAATTTTTCAAGATTTTTCAACTGAAACTTTAAATAAAAGAAGGGAAATGTCTCCTTTTTATGGCTGGTTACATAAAATGAATCTATCTTGCTAAATTGATAGTGTTGAAAGAGGGCACTCCTTACACGTTAAACAATCCTCTGGAAGCTGAAGCATTCTGTAGAGAAGTGGGCGCAGGTTACAATAATATTCGTAGTCAAGTCTTCACGTGCACCTAAGTATGTACGAGATGGAAATCAGTTCACTGTTGCTCAAAAAGTATTTTTTGTGTTTTTTTATCAATATTTCCTTTTTTTTTCTCTCTCTCTCTCCTTTCCTGGCTGTTGCTTATACGCTTATTTGCAACCGTTTTTATCTATCTGGGTCACGCATTACCATATTTATATTTAAACTAGGCCGATGGAATCGAGTCTTAATTTAATTTCATGGAACGTTGGCGGGATAACCTCCACAATCAAAAGAAAATCAATAATAAAATACCTGGGGAAACTTAAGCCCGATGTTGTACTGCTTCAAGAATTACATCTTAAATCCCCAGAAATTGCTAAACTTAAAACTAATTGGGTAGGCAAGGTTATCGCCGCCACACAAGATTCTAGGAGAAAGGGAGTAGCGATCCTTTTGAATAAAAAAGTAGTTTACCAAATTGTAAATAAAGAATTGGATCCTGATGGACGATTTTTAATTATAGAAATAATTATTAATAAGGTTAAATATATATTATGTAATATCTACGGCCCTAATCAAGTTGATCGGGAGTTTTGGGTTAATTTGGCAGTGAAACTTCATAGATATATAGGTCAAAATGTAATAATAGCTGGAGACTTTAATTTACTAGCTGATCCTAGTCTAGATAACGCAAATAAAAAAGATTTCAAATTTAGAGACAGGAAAGTGCGAATTTTCCAAAAATTCTGCTCACAATTGGGGCTCATTGATATCTGGCGGGTTTAGAACCCCGATGTGCATTCATATACATGCATGTCTAAAGCACATCAATCGTTATCTAGAATTGACTATTTTTGTATCTCAGATTCCCTGCTGAAATGGAAGTGGGAGGCTAAAATCGAGGATATTGTAATTTCTGATCATTCTGCCATATCGTTGAGCTGTAGGTCAGGTATGAATGGTACTGCTAATAATAATATATATTTTCCCAAACATTTAAGTAACAATACCAACTTTCAAAATTGACTGGGTAATAAATGGCTGGAATTTTACAATCATACCTCAAATTATCTTGGGAAAATAGTATTTTTTTAATTCTTCAGTGATTTATATTAAGCAGAACCTCATAAGTCTATTAACCAAAAATAATTTTGGCATAGGATCCAAGTGCCTAAATTGTCGCCAGAGATAATTTCGAATATCAATTCCCCTATCACAGAAGACGATATTGTATCTGCTATTAAAATGGCTAAATTAAATAAAGCCTCTGGGCCGGATGCTCTCCCACTAGAATTTTATAGAATTTTACAAACACAGATTACTCCTATTCTAAATAAGCTATTTAATTTTTATTTTTTGTCTTCACTAAGTAAAATGTTTTCAGACTTCAAAAATAAAACTTGGTTAGAAAATAAAATGTGTTACTCTATATAGCATCTCTTCATTGAAGCAACCCAGGAAGATAGATTATAACAGCAGTGCAGTAAAATGGACCACTGTAAGGATGTTGTGTAAAATCGCCAGAAATAGAAATTGAATTGTTTTCAAATTGCAGATTAATAGGTCACACTCATGCCAATAAGTCTTGTTGCTCAGAAGAGATTATGTTCAAAATGCATTGATACATTTGTGTTAAGTGCCCCAAAACAAGATGTCCTGCGCATCAAATGAGAACCACCAGCAACGCAGAAAAACAATCGGCTAGATTACAAGTTGTGCGTTAGGCTTAAAAAGCAGCGTTGGCCGGTCCCAACGCTGCTTTTTAACGCCCACTGGTATTACGAGTCTTGAAGGTACAGGTGTACCGCTCACTTTTTTGTCCAGACTTGGAAATACCGCAAATCCACTTACGTAAATTGTGTATCCTCTTTTTTCAATGGGACTTGCATAGCGCCGGTATTACGAGTCTGACAAAAAGTAAGTAGTACACCCTCTCCTGTCAAGCCTGGTACCGCATTTTAAAGTCAGTAGTTAAGAGTTTTACACTACAATGCCGTAGCATAAAATTCTTAACTAAAGTGCTAAAAAGTACACTAACACCCATAAACTACCTATTAACCCCTAAACCGAGGCCTTCCCCCCCCCCCCACATCGCACACACTAAAACAAATTTTTTAAACCCTAATCTGCCAAACCGGACATCGCCACCACTATAATAAATATAATACCCCCTAAACCGCCGTACTCCCGCCTCACAAACATTAGTTAAATATTATTAACTACAAGTACAACAAACAAGAAGAAGTTCAACCAATATATGATTTACAATTATAACAAAAAGGGGGTACAGCCTGGTAAATTCATGTAATATACACAAATATATGGAGAGAGAGAACTGTACCAAAATAAGGTACAGCACTAAAGACCAGGATTTAAAATACCCACCTAGTAATAATAATAAATAGAGTACAAAATTAGCAAGAAATATATACAGTTTAATGTAACATGATTTCATATACAGGGAGTGCAGAATTATTAGGCAAGTTGTATTTTTGAGGATTAATTTTATTATTGAACAACAACCATGTTCTCAATGAACCCAAAAAACTCATTAATATCAAAGCTGAATAGTTTTGGAAGTAGTTTTTAGTTTGTTTTTAGTTATAGCTATTTTAGAGGAATATCTGTGTATGCAGGTGACTATTAGTGTGCATAATTATTAGGCAACTTAACAAAAAACAAATATATACCCATTTCAATTATTTATTTTTACCAGTGAAACCAATATAACATCTCAACATTCACAAATATACATTTCTGACATTCAAAAACAAAACAAAAACAAATCAGTGACCAATATAGCCACCTTTCTTTGCAAGGACACTCAAAAGCCTGCCATCCATGGATTCTGTCAGTGTTTTGATCTGTTCACCATCAACATTGCGTGCAGCAGCAACCACAGCCTCCCAGACACTGTTCAGAGAGGTGTACTGTTTTCCCTCCTTGTAAATCTCACATTTGATGATGGACCACAGGTTCTCAATGGGGTTCAGATCAGGTGAACAAGGAGGCCATGTCATTAGATTTTCTTCTTTTATACCCTTTCTTGCCAGCCACGCTGTGGAGTACTTGGACGCGTGTGATGGAGCATTGTCCTGCATGAAAATCATGTTTTTCTTGAAGGATGCAGACTTCTTCCTGTACCACTGCTTGAAGAAGGTGTCTTCCAGAAACTGGCAGTAGGACTGGGAGTTGAGCTTGACTCCATCCTCAACCCGAAAAAGGCCCCACAAGCTCATCTTTGATGATACCAGCCCATACCAGTACTCCACCTCCACCTTGCTGGCGTCTGAGTCGGACTGGAGCTCTCTGCCCTTTACCAATCCAGCCACGGGCCCATCCATCTGGCCCATCAAGACTCACTCTCATTTCATCAGTCCATAAAACCTTAGAAAAATCAGTCTTGAGATATTTCTTGTCCCAGTCTTGACGTTTCAGCTTGTGTGTCTTGTTCAGTGGTGGTCGTCTTTCAGCCTTTCTTACCTTGGCCATGTCTCTGAGTATTGCACACCTTGTGCTTTTGGGCACTACAGTGATGTTGCAGCTCTGAAATATGGCCAAACTGGTGGCAAGTGGCATCTTGGCAGCTGCACGCTTGACTTTTCTCAGTTCATGGGCAGTTTTTTGCGCCTTGGTTTTTCCACACGCTTCTTGCGACCCTGTTGACTATTTTGAATGAAACGCTTGATTGTTCGATGATCACGCTTCAGAAGCTTTGCAATTTTAAGAGTGCTGCATCCCTCTGCAAGATATCTCACTATTTTTGACTTTTCTGAGCCTGTCAAGTCCTTCTTTTGACCCATTTTGCCAAAGGAAAGGAAGTTGCCTAATAATTATGCACACCTGATATAGGGTGTTGATGTCATTAGACCACACCCCTTCTCATTACAGAGATGCACATCACCTAATATGCTTAATTGGTAGTAGGCTTTCGAGCCTATACAGCTTGGAGTAAGACAACATGCATAAAGAGGATGATGTGGTCAAAATACTCATTTGCCTAATAATTCTGCACTCCCTGTAGAATAAAAGACATTAAATGACTAATGACTTCCATAAAATACAGAATACATGAATGCAACACTTATAACATGAGGACACACACAGAAGACAAACAAACAAATCACATGGGCCCCTCATAGCACTCTAAATAACATCCTAAGCCGGCAAAAGAGTCCAGTATGTAAGGATAAAAGTTTCCAATGATGGCGAAAAGCCACTGGAGCATGAAAATTTGTACTCTCAATGACACAAACCACTCATAGATGAAATGAAAAAATGAATGACACATAGATGTATCAAATGAATGGATATGATATATAGTATGATGATGAGAGGTATTTACAATGTCACAGCAGAAATGATGTTTGAATAGACAAATGACAATGATAATGATGGATGACAAACAATACTGAGACTGAATTTGCCAAATAATCAACATGCACAGCAACCAGTGTAATGGATAAGTCCGGATGGTGTGGGGGATTTATGTGAAACAAATTGTCAGCGGGGCGAGTGTACTCGATGTAGAGGAATCCAATTAGAATGCAACACTCAAGTTATGATCACTCATGCGACCCTTCCCAGATGTACTCACTACCACCTCACACTTGAAACGGCTCTCTTAATCGGCACTTGGCAGATATTACCACTGGCTATGCTGCTCCAAACGATAGAGTGGGGGGATCCCAAGGACAAAAGGCGCTTCTCTCCCTGTGGTCATTGCGCAGCATGTACATTTGTAAAACGAACAAAAACTTTTGAGACCAGTACAGGCAGAAGATATCAAATTAAATTGTTTATTAATTGTTCCAGTATAGGTATTATCTATTTGCTGTCCTGCCCGTGCCCTTATTTCTATATAGGGAAAACCTATAGGGAATTTAGGTCCAGAATCTATGAGCACCAAGATGATATCAAGAAAGTGAAGGTGGATAGTCCAATTGCTAGACATTTTGCCCAATACCATAATTTCAAGCTAGATGGCTTGGAGTTCATAGGTATTGAAAAAGTAAATCCACATAGAAGAGGTGGAAATATTGACACTACATTTCTCCAAAAAAAACACAATGGATTTACCATCTCAAAACACTGTCCCCTGTTGGACTAAATGAAAAACTTGAATTTGTTTCATTCCTCCGAAAAATTAAAACCATTTGAGTATATATATTACTCATATGTTTTTCTTCCCTGCTTCTCAGTGGCTGGGATCCTCCCAGTGCAACAATCCGGCTCTTCACGCACAATTTTAAATTTAAAAAATAGAAATCAATTTATTTATATATTTAGAAGTTTACTAAATGAGCAAAAAGTATCTTACCTATTTATGTAAAGAGTAAGAAGCATTCTATTGTAGCACGCACACAGAAAGTTAAACTAAATGCTTAATTGAGCTAATGTAACTGAAATTTTTCACGGTTTATATACGTGGATAGTTTCTATTCAAGGTATATTTGTAAATAATATGTATTATATATTTATATATTTTGATATATGTTTGTCTTCATGTTTTTGTTTGTCTGTGTATTTTGTAATGATTGATTGATTTAGGCATAGTCATTTTCAGTTTAAGCTTTTATGTTTAGCTTCATGCATTTCCCCTTTAAAGGATTTACAAATACGGCACTATGTGATGTGCCGCTTTAAGGAGCTATGATGAAATTGTCAGATGACTTGCACTCTATCGTTTGGAGCAACATAGCCAGTGGTAATATCCGCCAAGGGCAGATTAAGAGAGCCGTTTCAAGTGTGAGGTGGTAGTGAGTACATCTGGGAAGGGTCGCATGAGTGATCATAACTTAGGGGCTTTTGAGTGTGGTATGAACTGCCTTGCATCAGTGTTGCAATTTGTCTCACATAAATCCCCCACACCATCCGGACTTATCCATTACACTGGTTGCTGTGCATGTTGATTATCTAGCGAATTCAGTGTCAGTATTGTTTGTCATCCATCATTATCATTGTCATTTGTCTATTCAAACATCATTTCTGCTGTGACATTGGAAATGCCTCTCATCATCATACTATATATCATATCCATTCATTTGATACATCTATGTGTCTTATTCATTTTTTTTCATTTCATTTATGAGTGGTTTGTGTCATCATTGAGAGTACAAATTTTCATCCTCCAGTGGCTTTTCGCCATCATTGGAAACTTTTATCCTTACATACTGGACTCTTTTGTCGGCTTAGGATGTTATTTAGAGTGGTATGAGGGGCCCATGTGATTTGTTTGTCTTCTGTGTGTGTCCTCATGTTATAAGTGTTGCATCCATGTATTCTGTATTTTATGGAAGCCATTAGTCATTTAATGTCTATTATTCTATATGAAATCATGGTACATTAAACTGTATATTTTTCTTGCTATTTTTTGACTTTATTATTATTACTAGGTGGGTATTTTGAATCCTGGTCTTTAGTGCTGCACCTTATTTTGATACAGTTCTCTCTCTATATATATTTGTGTATAATAAATATTATTAACCCCTAATCTGCCGTGCCTAACATCGACGCCACCTACCTACATTTATTAACCTCTAATCTGCCGCCCCCAACGTCGCTGCCACTATATTAAAGTTATTATCCCCTAAACCTAAGTCTAACCCTAACACCCCCTAACTTAAATATAATTAAAATAAATATAAATAAAAATTACTATAATTAACTAAATTATTCCTATTTAAAACTAAATACTTACCTATAAAATAAACCCTAAGCTAGCTACAATATAACTAATAGTTACATTGTAGCTATCTTAGGGTTTATTTTTATTTTACAGGCAAGTTTGTATTTATTTTAACTAGGTAGAATAGTTACTAAATAGTTATTAACTATTTAATAACTACCTAGTTAAAATAAATACAAAAGTACCTGTAAAATAAAACCTAACCTAAGTTACAATTGCACCTAACACTACACTACAATTAAATTATTTCCCTAAATTAAATACAATTAAATTAAATTATCTAAAGTACAAAAACAAACACTAAATTACAGAAAATAATAAACAAATTACAAGATTTTTAAACTAATTACACCTAATCTAATCCCCCTAACAAAATAAAAAATTCCCCCAAAATAAAAAAGCCCATCTTCTATCTTCATCCATCCAGCGCGGAGCAGCTCCATCTTCAAGACATCCGACGCGGAGCATCCTCTTCTGATGATGGCTAAGACTGAATGAAGGTTCCTTTAAATGACGTCATCCAAGATGGCGTCCCTTCAATTCCGATTGGCTGATAGAATTCTATCAGCCAATCGGAATTAAGGTAGAAAAAATCTATAGGATTGAAGTTCAATCCTATTGGCTGATTGCATCAGCCAATAGGATTTTTTTCTACCTTAATTCCGATTTGCTGATAGAATTCTATCAGCCAATCGAAATTGAAGGGACGCCATCTTGGATGAGGTCATTTAAAGGAACCTTCATTCAGTCTTAGCCGTCGTCAGAAGAGGATGCTCCGCGTCGGATGTCTTGAAGATGGAGCCGCTCCGCGCCGGATGGATGAAGATTTAGCTGCTTTCTCTCTGTTCGAGATTTTGTTCTTAGTTTTTCTGTGATGTTATTTGTTCTGTGACTTCTTTTTGTTGTGTGTTAGCACTTAATTTGTCAAGCAACCTATTAGTTGTGGGTTTTTCTTCCATAGTTGCTGCGGCTCAGGTCTGGTGTTTTAGTGGACAGGTGATTTATGTGGGTCTAGGTTATCAATGTTGGTACTGTATATCCATGTTTATTCCAGCAGTTTGGAGTCTTTTCCTCATGTAGTCCATGAATGCTGCAGCTTTCACAGGCTATGTTGTTATTTTTGGCACTTATTTGCTGTCTAGGCCCTTGCCAGATGGCTTTCTGTTATGCCCAGGTTATGCTTAATTGTTTGCTTTTGAATTTATATCCTATTTAATCTTAATTCAAGATGCTCGGTAGCTGTCTTACACCAGTCAGCCAATAGGATTGAGCTTGCATTCTATTGGCTATTCCAATCAGCCAATAGAATGCAAGCTCAATCCTATTGGCTGATTGGATCAGCCAATAGGATGAAAGGTCAATTCTATTTGCTGATTTTTCCACCTTAATTCCTATTGGCTGATAGAATTCTATCAGCCAATCGAAATCTAAGAGACGCCATCTTGGATGACGTCATTTAAAGGAAATTTCATTCTTCAGCGGCGATCGTAAGAAGAGGATGCTCCGCGCTGGATGTCTTGAAGATGGACCCGCTCCGCGCCGGATGGATGAAGATAGAAGATGCCGTCTGGATGAAGACTTCTCCCGGCTTCGTTGAGGACTTCGGCCCGGTTGGATGAAGACTTTTCCCGGTAAGGTGATCTTCAAGGGGTTAGTGTTATGTTTTTTTAAGGGGGTATTTGGTGGGTTTTAGAGTAGGGTTGGTTGTGGGTGGTGGGTTTAATGTTGGGGGGGGATTTGTATTTTTTTTTTTACAGGTAATAGAGCTGATTACTTTGGGGCAATGCCCCGCAAAAGGCCCTTTTTAAGGGCTATTTGTAATTTAGTGTAGGGAGTGTTAGGTTTAGGGTTAGACTTAGGTTTAGGTGTTAAGACTTTTTTTCAGCCGGCTCTCCCAGTTGATCCCTATGGGGAAATCGTGCACGTTACACCAGCTCACTGCTAACGTAAGCAGCGCTGGTATTGGAGTGCGGTAAGGAGCAAAATTTTGCTCAATGCTCACTTCTTGTCTGGTTTGTAAAAACCTGTAATACCAGCGCTGTCTGTAAGTGAGCGGTGAGCATAAACTGCTCATTAGCACCACACAGCCATTAAAGCAAAACTCATAATCTAGGTGAATATTTACAACTGCAACACTTAGGAATTGTTTGCAAAATCTGTTCTGTACATGGGTGTCTTAGTTAAATATTTGCATGCTTGTTTTGTATGGAATAAGATTGCTGTCAAAAAAACAAGAGTGTGTGATTCTTTATCATTGTACATAAATAGTGACATAAGAATACAAATCTAAATGTTCAATTAAAATTATTATTTCTTTGGAAATACAATGTTGTTTTTAGAATACAAATCTTTAACTACAAATACAATTCTTTTTTTTTTTTGTCATTACGCTTTTGTCTTTTGGAATTACACTAGCAGTATGTGCCACAACTAGGGTTGCCAGGTGTCCAGTATTAGACCAGACAGTCCGGTATTCTAGAATTCTGTCCGGTGAAGTTTATAGAAGAAACCTGAACAGCATTTCAATGTCTGTTTCCGTTTTTTTTTTCATCACAATGCGGTGCAGTACTTAACACTACCACACATCTTGCGGGGGCACTGCTACCTCAATATAGCTACAGAAACGGTGCATTAAGGGAGTTGTAGTTTTATAGCAGTGTTGGCAGAGCGCTTCACAGCTGTATCTCAGACAGTAAGTGTTTCATTGCTATCAAATAGAAACAACTTGTTTGCTGTTTTAGAAATTTTACAGTGTGTATTAATTTGCTTACTAGCAATAAATTAGTTTTTACTTGTGTGCTGATGATGGGGTCAGTCGTCTCTGTATACTGCTTGTCTTGCAACTTTCAGTACTCAGTATTGGAGACTATGAGGCCCATTTATCAAGCTCCGAATGGGAAATATAAGAAAGAATATAACTGGTGGCAAGAGTTTGAAAGAGGTAATTTTAAGGGCTAGTCTGAAAGGCTCAACAGCAGGTCAGGAATGGATAATGTAACGTTTAGTGGATGTAGAAATTGATTTTATATATATATATATATATATATATATATATATACACACACACACACTTTTTTACCCATTTTTTACCCCCCCCCCCCCCCCCCCCCCCCGTTTATCTGTCGGTATTTTTGTGGCTTAAACCTGGCAACCCTAGCCACAGCAATGTCAAAAATAAATCTATTTCCCATTTTGCTAAAGGACTTGTGATTTCACAGCATTCACTTCTGCAGTTTGCCTGGGAACGAACTGCACTTTTGCTTTAAATTAAATGTGTAGAAATGGCTGACAATTACAGCATATTAACATCCCAGGTAAACTAACAATTATCATGTAAAAAACCAAGGCAAAACAAGCACTTTGGGCAAACTGTAACCAAAGCGTGCAAAGAGTTGTGATAAACCCCTTTTCGCTTACCCTTAATTGAAAGCAAAAGAACAGCTATTTCCCTTGTTGCGCGCAAGCGACAAGGGGTTTATTGCAGCTCTTTGCACACGTCGGAAGTATTACAGGTTGAAAGTAAACGCACTTTATTTTTATTATTGCTGTAAGATATACTTTTAGAACTTTATTAATACGTTTTGGGACAAGTGGAGCATAAATTAACGCCCCTTTTTAAGAGTTAATTGCGCTAGAAGTAAGCTTTTTGCACGCGTCAGGTTGCGCTCATATTATGAGTTGAAAGTAAACTGTTTTCACTCACGCTAACCCGACGAGTGCAAAAAGCCGAACTTAGAATATTGCATTTGCATTCACATATTCCCCATTTAAGTCAATGGACTGGAAAAAAAACCTAACAACCCACTCTCACATAAACCCGATCGCAGATTCTCATGTGCGCTAACCCGACATGAAACTATAAATATTTCATATTCCAATGTTCTTCACATAGCAGAATATGTTCTATTTATTCATAAATACATATTTCTACATATATCTGATGGCTTTTTGGTACAATATATATAAATATATATATTGATAATTATATATAGGTATAGATATATAAAGATATATATATAAGAATATCTATTTATAAATACATAGAACATATTCTGCTATGTGCAGAACATTGGAATGTGAACTATTTACAGTAAATACACAGTATAATACTTTATTAAATATGAATATTGCATAAATATTAAATATGCTTTTACATGTTAACATCTACTTAACTGCAAAGGGGCTCCACTGCATTTCTATATATATATTTATGTGTTTATATGTCTGTAGATACATTTTCCATACACATATAAATACATACAGTATTTATATAAAAACATAACACAGATAAATCAGTCATAGACTGACACTAATGTACACTTGTGTAGCACTCACATTCCTTAAAGGCCTATTGGGCAGATTAGTAGTAAAATGTGGAAGAGGAGTATACGGGTTAAAATATAATCTTTAATAGGAACGTTTGATAAAGCCAAATGTGGCGAAACATGTCAGGGACCAGCTAAACTCTATGCTATAAGCATTTTTTAAACTTGCAGGGATAAAGTGGTGGTTATCAGTACTAGCGGTTTCTGATCTAATCTCAATAGCTACATGTTGTGGATGGTCACGTATACTCTGACAATGTATAATTTATCTTAACGTTCAAAGCATTTAGCTTTGAAGGATAATATAATATAATAATATAGGTACATTATATTAAAATGTGTGGAGGGTAGCATGATAAATAATGACAGGGAGAAGGCTGAGGTACTAAACCAGTTTTTTTCTTCAGTATACACAAGAGAGGAACCATTGGATGATACTTTGGAACAAAATAGAACATGCCAGTCCCTATCATTAACTGGGTTATGTTTAGAGGATATCAGGAAAAAACTGGATAATATTAAGTTAAATAAAACTCCAGGCCCAGATGGAATACACCCAAGGGTGTTAAAGGAATTTAGCACTGTTATAGACAAACCTCTACTCTTAATTTTTCAAGACTCATTATCCTCAGGCATGGTACCCCAGGATTAGCGTAAAGCTGATGTGGTGCCACTCAGGGATGATCCAGGAAGCTATAGACCAGTTAGTCTGACATCAATAGTGGGGAAGATATTTGAAGGGATTATAAGGGATTATATTGATGAGCATATTCGTGTAAACAAGATTATGAGTTGTAATCAGCATGGTTTTAGGAGAAATAGATCATGTCAAACTAATCTAATTAGATTCTACGAGGAAGTAAGTAAAAATATAGATAAAGGGGAATCAGTTGATGTGATATACTTAGATTTTGCAAAGGCATTTGATCTAGTGCTACATGAGAGATTGTGTGGAAAGGATTGGAGAAGGGATTGGAGAAATTAACCTATGAAGAGAGACTAGCCAAACTGAGTCTGTTTTCTTTAGAAAAAAAGGCGCTTGAGAGGTGACATGATTACTTTATATAAATATATTCAAGGCCCATATTCAGAGATGGCAGAAGCTCTGTTTATTCCTAAAAAATTGATTCTGACAAGAGGTCACAATTTAAGGTTGGAGGAAAGGAGATTTAATCTCCTGCAACGGAAATGTTTTTTCACTGTAAGAGCAATAAAATTGTGGAACTCATTACCAAAGGAGGTAGCGAATGCCAATACCCTAGATACAAATAAAAAATAGTCTGGATTCATTTCTGTATATAAACAAAATTCATGGATATGATTGATAGTATTAAATGAGTCACCTTTTAGTGGGGTTATTTAAGCTTAACTGGAGCTTTTTGTAAGTATTTTAGATTTGTATAGGTTGAACTCGATGGACTTCACTCTTTTTTCAACCTTATCTACTATATTACTATGTTACTTATATCAGCAACCGCTGTTTACTGTATTTGAAGTTAACAAACAGTTATTTCTTAAAGTGGTGGTTATTAGTACTAGCGGTTTCTGATCTAATTTCAATAACTACATGTTGTGTTGTCATATACTCTGACCATATATAATTTATCTTAACCCTTAAAGGGACACTGTACCCAAATTTTTTCTTTTGTAATTCAGAAAGAGCATGCAATTTTAAGCAACTTTCTAATTTACTCTTATTATCAATTTTTCTTCGTTCTCTTGGTATCATTATTTGAAAAATAAGGCATCTAAGCTTTTTTTTGGTTTCAGTACTCTGGACAGCACTTTTTTATTGGTGGATGAATTTATCCACCAATCAGCAAGGACAACCCAGGTTGTTCACCAAAAATGGGCCGGCATCTAAACTTACATTCTTGCATTTCAAATAAAGATACCAAGAGAATGAAGAAAATTTGATAATAGGAGTAAATTAGAAAGTTGCTTAAAATTTCATGCTCAATCTGAATCACGAAAGAAAAATTTTGGGTACAGTGTCGCTTTAAAGCATTTAGCTTATATCAGCAACCGCTGTTTACCGCATTTAAAGTTAACAAACAGTTATTTCTAGTTTATACTGGGAGGTCCATTACAAATATATAGTATCAATGCAGTGAGTGTATGCTAGTAACTGCAATAGACTTATAGTAATGGATAGAATTGCATCTCTGCTTAAATTACATGGTGACTTATAACACTGAGCGCCATTATACATACTGTGGATCCAGGCGCCTGTAAATATGATCCACTTCCGTGTTTCACAGTAGGAAAGGTGTACCTTTCAGCATAGGCCTTTTTGACTCCTCTTCAAATGTAGCGTTTATGGTTGTAGCCAAAAAGCTCAATTTTGGTCTCATCACTCGAAATGACTTTGTGCCAGAAGGTTTCAGGCTTGTCTCTGTGCTGTTTGGCGTATTGTAAGCGGGATACTTTGTGGCATTTGCGTAGTAATGGCTTTCTTCTGGCGACTCAACCATGCAGCTTATCTTTCTTCAAGTGCCTCCTTATTGCGCATCTTGAAACAGCCACACCACATGTTTTCAGAGAGTTCTGTATTTCACCTGAAGTTATTTGTGGGTATTTCTTTGCATCCCGAACAATTTTCCTGGGAGCTGTGGCTGAAATTTTAGTTGGTCTATCTGACAGTTATCATTTTCCACTTCTTGATTAGAGTTTGAACGCTGCTGATTGGAATTCTCAATTCCTTGGATATCTTTTTATATACTTTTCCTGTTTTATACAGTTCAACTACCTTTTTCCCCAGATCCTTTGACAATTCTTTTGCTTTCCCCATGACTCAGAATCCAGAAACGTCAGTGATGCACTGGATGAAAGATGCAAGGGTCTGTCAGGAGTCCAGAAACTACACACACACTAATTACAAGCAAACAGATCACAGGTGAGGATGGTTACCTTTAATAGCCATTCAAACCCCTTTGTGTCAACTTGTGTTCATGTTATCAGGCCAAAATCACCAGGGTATGTAAACTTTTTATCAGGGTCATTTGGGTAGTTTCTGTTGTCATTATGATTTAAAAAGAGTAAACACAGTTGATTGATAATAAATGGCTTCAGCCAAACACTAACCATGAGTGAAAGAAAAGTTTTTGTGTTGTCATTCATATTCTCTGCAAAATGACCAAGAAATCATAAATTCTGCCAGGGTATGTTAACTTATGAGCACAAATGTCTGTGTATGTATATATATATATATATTTATATATTTATATACATACATATACAATGTTAAAGCCATTTGCCTGCTTTTTTTCCCCTAACACCTGAGACCTCATATCTTTGAGCCTTTATAACTTTTGTGTGCAATATTTTAAAAAAGTAAATTTTATTAGCTAATTTTGAGTGTAACTATACTTTGTAATGCATTTTTATGTGTTTTGTGCAGCTTTTTAGTTTTGTGAAACAGTTAACAGCTCTGAAGTTGCGGTAATCACTCTAGCTTTAATCACAAATTGCGCTCAAGCGATCGTGTTTACTTTCAACTCGTAATACTAACGGTAAGCCCGACGAACTCAAACATCCACGATAAACCCCATATGTTTGCACTCCACTCATAATCTGGCCTTTGCCTGTTAATATTCTGTTACTATTTTCAAATTCAAGGTAACTATTTCTACCTCTTTGATTCCATATATATGGTATGTTTTAGCCATCAGGATACTCTTGTATTCTATTGCTGCTTTGCACAATACATAAATAGTCATAAAAATTATAAGTTTGGGCAGGCTTTAGAATGCCACCATTGATTCATTGTAAATATAAATCTGCTTTCCTTTTTCTACTCTCGGAATTGTGGGATAAGAACAAAAGAGACTAATACAAAGGCAATTAATAGAAGCTACATTATACCCGTACCTCTACTCTAATATAGCACACAATCTACTATAGCACCGGGCATTTAATAGCCTACCACCATCACTTACTTACAGGCACATGGCTTATGAAGGGGCATATTCTTGGACCACGATGCCCCCCCCCCAGAACTTTGGCTTGCTCAACCCATTTGACTTATTATTGCTTAGAGAGGTCGCTCCATCACAAGGACGACACAGAGGAGATATACAGACAGTGCATAGTCCAAGATGCTGAGGAGAAGTGGTGTGTCCCAGTGGTTGTTCCTATGATTGAGCCACATACTTCTAAAACAGTTGGGACATGCCATCCAGTGTATACCATTCCTTCCGATGATGTTTGGAAGCATGCTAGGCAATTAGATGTCAGATTGAAGAAGAATCTAATTGTTCCCTTCTATTGCCTTGCAGTGGACTATCAGATACTTTTTCACATGGTACCCCTTCTAAGGTTTGCGGAACCCTCATGACCCTTGTAAATTGGCTTTGCCAACTGTTATGTTGCAGTAAAATTTACATATTCTATATATATATATTTTGTCTGCACATTTAGAAAGTGACACAAATTTTAAAAAAATCATTTTTAATGTATATATTGTGATAGTCACACATCTGAATGTGAGAAGGCTAGACTAACCGTAAATGCCCCTTTACTTCATATAGTGAACACTTTAGTCTGTTTCATGTTACATCCAGCCAATATTGTATGTAGTGTGATTGTATACATATGCACTCATACAAACACACACCTACCCAATAATGGCTAAAAAAAAAAATTCACTGCACTCAAGGACAATTCTCCAATCTGAGGGTGAGATGGCTGGCCTGACACAAACCGCAAATGATTTACATATAACGACTAGAGTAGTGACATTTTACAGCTACTAGTACTATATATAGTTTTTATGTATAGCCACACTGTTTAACCATGAACCTCACACCATTACTGTAGGAACAAATGTGCGTAAGCTGATGTTACAGAATGTTGGCTATTATTCTTTTTATATTTTTCTTTCTATATGTCAAATTCTAAAATTCTTTTAATTTTTTTTTTTTTTTAGATTCCGAAGAGGAGGATGATGCTAAATCTTGCCAGAGAATATAGAGCAGACAGTAGACAGGTTCAGAATATTTTGTCTGCACATTTAGAAAGATTTGATAACTATAACCAGCAACGATTGGAACTGGACCGTGAAATTTTTCAGTGGCAAAGAGAAATGGACAGGGAAAGGAACCATCAAATAACCAGGGCCTTGGCAATAGCTGAAAATAACATATAGATGGCTCAAAGTACTATGCAGTCTATGTTAGATATCATAAGAGATAGACAGCAGAACCCAGAGTCGCACGATTCTAAGAGACAAATGTTCCATTAGTGCAGTTAGCCCTTATTAGGTTACTTGTTTATACTAGTTGAATGGTTAAACTTATTATTTATTTATTTTTATTAGAATTTTATTTTATTACTGTTATTTGTACATATGTTTATTAAAGTTCTATATTTTTTTTTAATTATTATCTATTTTTTTTTCAAATGAGTTGAAATATTTTCCATATTTTAAAATAATTTAATACAGTCTGTTATGTTCAAAGCGCCTCAGATGGGCAGAGTGTCAAAGGGGGGTGGTGTAGGGAAAAGCAGGTTTAGTTTACACACATGTGATTACACAATTCCTGGCTACAATTAAAATTTAATTTAAAACGGATTTAATTAATAAAAATCGCAGTTTGCATACAAATTGGACTCATAAAGATGTGAGTACAAATGTGGGTGGACTACAATTATACAATTAGTTGTGGATCCACAAATATACAGAAAAATAAAACATTATAATTTAAAATCTCTAATACACTGAATTAACATTGGATATGTGTATATAAAATAAAATAAATAAAATGATGTTAGGTAGACCTCTTAATGATAGGAAGGAGGCCTATGCTGGAAATCTTACAAGTGTTTAGCTTGTTAGATATATTGTTTAAAATCACAAATAGGGTGAAACCATGGTTTAAAAAATGTGGAAAAAATTATGTGGAAAAAAATTATATAATGCTGCACTTGCAAAATGTAAAAAACAATACAAATTCAGTTGAAAAGTTCATTAAAAAGTTGAAAATCCAAAAAATGAAAAGTGGCAAAAATGTGAAAAATGTGTGAAAAAATTATAGAGTCAGTGATTGTAATACAAAAAAATAATAATAATATTGGACCTTATTTTCTTGGTGGTGAGAATCCAGATAACAGTTATTAAATGTCTCTCAGTGAATGAGTTAGAATTTCTATTCCTGATGGTGAGAATCCTATTCTTGGTGGAAAAGACCCTTTAGAGATTTGGAGCCAAGTCCAATTCAATATCCTATTTTTATGTTGATCAATGTCCTAAAAGAAAGTTAAAAAACAAATATTGTAGATGGTATAAAATCGTTTACAATATTGAAAAAGTGCTTACCAGCTGTGGTCAACGTGTTTCGGCCTCCTCAAGGCCTTTCTCAAGACTAGCAGCTGGTCAGTGTTAGTGTCTTTTTATAATGGGGATTTGCGCCATTTCGTATAGTTGGGGGCGTGGCTAATAACCGGAAGTGGTATCAAGCAACGCCGGTCTTAATAATATATACTAAACTGTGTTTTTAAATATGTTTATTTAAAACTTCTAGTTCAATTACATTTTTCATCATACTCCGATTGCTTTAAGTAACTTAGTGTCAGCATTGGCTTTTTTGTATTATCGCCGAAATCATAGCAGATTCAATGGGCGTGATGTAATCTTGCTTATGATTGGCTTACTGCTTGTTTACTTTTTAGAAGGGAACATGTGTGTTTACTATCTAGTTGCTGATTGGTTATGTATGTCCGTTTACAATTCTTTGGCTGTGCCATTAAAGTTAGAATCTTCTTTATTTCGTTAATTAATCAGGTTTATGTCTTGTGTATTAAAGAAATTAGAGACTGTTACCTGGGGGCTTAGAAAGTTAAAATGCTGTCACTCAAATACTTATATAGGAGTTTTGTTGTGTGATCTTGCTATAAGATCCTTGTGATGTGATGAGCATTACGGATAGTCTTTCAATTGTAACCGGCTTCTATCTTAATGAGTTCTCATAACAGAAATCATGATTTATCATAGCGAAAAAACATGGTCCTTTTTCTGTTATAGACATTAATTGAAGGGTAAATTTAAGTACTACATGCAACTAAAAGATATATATAGAGGCAAATATGGAAATATGTACATTTTGATCTATCTATTTTCCATTTTAGAATGTTAGGAGACTTTACGCTAAAGTGTGCTTAATTAACTCTTGGATATTTTGTGCTGAGGCGTAAGAATAGAGTACCGATGTTGCTTTTAAAATTGTTAAAGTATTTTACGCTAAAATGTAAGTGGTTGGCTTTATCAGCTGCTGTAAATATTAGTTCTAGAGCATAAAATCTAGTGTCGGACCTTGCAATTTGGAGCGGCTACTAGCATCATAATGATTTTGAAGTGTTAATATTAGTTAATATTTTACTTTATGTACTATTTTTGCTTAGTTGAATAAATAAATGAATCTTATCTTGTTAAGTGTTACAACCATTCATATGATGTCTTTACCTTAATGTACTTGGTCAGCTGCTGACTTGTGCTGGAGCATAAAATTTAGTGTTGAACCGTACAATTGGGACGGCTACTAATACAAACATACGCTGATGACACACAACTCTACTTCTCCTTTGCTCCAGATACTACAGACCCAGCATGCCGCATAAACAGTTGCTTAACAGACCTCATAGCATGGATGAATGCTAGCTGTCTCAAAGTGAACCCGGACAAAACAGAGTTACTCTTGGTGAGGGCACCCCGAGCATCAGAAATATCCCACGATCACCCAACTGGCCTGGAGCTTGGAGGCTCTGAACTTGTTAGTTCAGCAAAGGTACGAAACCTCGGAGTGCTGATTGACACTGGACTATCTTTTAAACAGCAGATTTCCTCCGTAATAAAATCTGCCTACTTTCATCTGAAAAACATAGCCAGGATACAACACTTAATTCCACCGGATGATATGCCAACATTAATCCATGCATTTGTATCCTCTAGGCTAGATTACTGCAATGCACTTTACTTGGGCCTCCCAAAAAAAGAACTCCATCGCCTTCAGACAGTACAAAACGCAGAAGCCAGACTATTGACCAATCAAACTCGCTCCTGCCACATAACACCTGCTCTCCACTTCCTGCATTGGCTTCCAATTAAATGGCGAACATATTTTAAAATTGGCCTGCTGACCTTCAAAGCCTTAAACAACCAAGGCCCACAGTACCTGAAAGAGCTCCTGACACCCTACATCCCATCCCGTTCACTTAGGTCAGGTCAGCCAACACATCCCTCCTCTCAGTGGCAAGAATAAGGACAAACTCAGGCTCCAGAGCATTCTGCCACACTGCCCCTACTTTCTGGAACACTTTACCGTGCGCAATCAGAGAGGCACCGTCCTTACAGACTTTTTAAAAAAAGCTAAAGACCCACCTCTTCCATCAGGCATTCAGTCTGCTTATCTGACCTTCAGAAACTCCTAACTTTTATGTCTTATTTTGATATATTTGTAAAGTGCTTTGAGTTTCACAAGGAGAAAAGCGCTATATAAATTGCAAATTATTATTATTTTAATAATGATTTTGGTTAACATTTTACTTTGTGCACTGTTTCCCTAGTTGATTTCCATGTGTCAAATTGATAAAATTATGTCTTGGTGAATATAAGATTCATTCATATAATGCCTATATCTTAGTATAAGGTTTATTCATCTGTTAAATTAATATGTCAAATTAGTAAAATGATGTCTTGGTCAGTGTGAGATTCATACATATAATACCTATATCTTAGTATGTATTCTTATTTATTCTGCACTCAAGATGTATTGGTGCATAGAGGTAGCGGTATCTGAGCTATTGGGACTAGACCATATTTAAGGCTATTATTGAGAGAATTGTGATCATCGTTCGAGGGGTAATGCTATTCTTTGTCTAGTTGTATACATATGAGTAATAGACATGAGGTGTATAATTCGTAGGTGTTAACCAGATTGTATGTTAGATTATTTTGCTAACCTAATTGGATAGTGTATATAGAGATATATATTAAGTACTAGAAAAGGAGCCATTAGGTAGTTATATTAAAAGGTTTTGAAATGCAGAATATTGGTTGGTGTATAAATGATCTGAGACTATGACTTTATGAAGAATATTGGCACTGTCTAGTGTAGACCATTGATTGGGAGAATGGTTTTATACAAAATGATTTTGAAAAAACAGTTGAAATGAAGCTATATTAAGATGAATCTACCCTTATTAAAGAGGGAATGATTTTCAATTTTCTTAATATAATTTAATTTTGGGAGGGTTGTCAGAGTATTCTCCAAAATATGATGGATTCCTTTATTTATATTTCTTTTCCTTATTTCCACATGAGAAAAGAAAGGGGGAGTATTTCTTAGTTGTTTTTTATTTCTTAAAGGAGTCAGTGATTCAGTTGTTTTGTGATTTCTTCTGCCGACTTCGTTGAGGACATCTTGCCGCTTGGATGAAGATTTCTCCCGGTAAGTGAATCTTCGGGGGTTAGTGTTAGGATTTTTTAAGGGTGTATTTGGTGGGTTTATTTTTTAGGTTAGGGCTTTGGGCAGCAATAGAGCTAAATGCTCTTTTAAGGGCAATGCCCATCCAAATGCCCTTTTCAAGGCAATGGGGAGCTTAGTTTTTTTTAGTTAGGCTTTTATTTGGGGGGTTGGTTGTGTGGGTGGTGGGTTTTACTGTTGGGGGGTTGCTTGTATTTTTTTTACAGGTAAAAGAGATGATTTCTTTGGGGCAATGCCCCGCAAAAGGCCCTTTTGAGGGCTATTGGTAGTTTAGTTTAGGCTAGGGTTTTTTTATTTTGGGGGGCTTTTTTATTTTGATAGGGCTCTTAGATTAGGTGTAATTAGTTTAAAGATCTGTAATTTGTTTTTTATTTTCTGTAATTTAGTGGGGTTTTTTTGTGATTTAGCTAATTTAATTTAATTTATTTAATTGTATTTAATGTAGGTCATTTATTTAATTGTAGTGTAGTGTTAGGTGTTATTGTAACATAGGTTAGGTTTTATTTTACAGGTATATTTGTATTTATTTTAGCTAGGTAGTTATTAAATAGTTAATAACTATTTAGTAACTATTCTACCTAGTTAAAATAAATACAAACTTGCCTGTAAAATAAAAATAACCTATTAGTTATATTGTAGCTAGCTTAGGGTTTATTTTATAGGCAAGCATTTAGTTTTAAATAGGAATAATTCAGTTAATGATAGTAATTTTTATTTAGATTTATTTAAATTATATGTAAGGTAGGGGGTGTTTGGGTTAGGGTTAGACTTAGATTTAGGGGTTAATACATTTAATATAGTGGCAGCGACGTTGGGGACTGCAGATTAGGGGTTAATAAATATAATGTAGGTGTTGGTGATGTTGGGGGCAGCAGATTAGGGGTTAATAAGTATAATGTAGGTGGCGGCGATGTCCGGAGCGACAGATTAGGGGTCAATAAGTGTAAGATTAAGGGTGTTTAGACTCGGGGTTCATGTTAGGGTGGTAGGTGTAAACATAAATTTAGTTTCCCCATAGGAATCAATGGGGCTGCGTTACTGAGTTTTACACTGCTTTATTGCAGGTCTTAGACTTTTTCTCAGCCGGCTCTCCCCATTGATGTCTATGGGGAAATCGTGCACGAGCACGTACAACCAGCTCACCGCTGACTTAAGCAGCGCTGGTATTGAAGTGCAGTATAGAGCTCAATTTTGCTCTACGCTCACTTCTTGCCTTTTAACGCCGGGTTTGTAAAAACCTGTAATACCAGCGCAGTAGGTAAGTGAGCGGTGAGAAAAAACTGCTCGTTAGCACCGCACAGCTTATAACGTAAAACTTGTAATCTAGACGTTAGTGTTTAAAAAGATAGATAGTGGGGGGTGGAGCCTACAGCTGTTGCGGCAGGATGCGTTTGGAGTGAGCCCCTGGATCTTATTAACATTTTAAGAGCTATTATTCATATTTACCCACTATTTGGTTGTTCTAAGCATATATACCCAATACAGCTTGAAGGGATTCCAGGACTACCCTACTTACAGCAGCCCTTTCTATGTTCCTCAGCTAACTACACAGCGTCTAGACACGAGGTTGTGAGGCCTCCTCTACAAGTCTGGTAGTTTGTGTGGTAAAAGCTACTGCGTATATATCCCCCCCCCAGGTCACTGGCTTAACAAACCAGAGTGATTCACTCTTGACACTACTGGAAGAAGTCTTCCTACAACATTCAGAATAGATGAACAAAAGAAATTGGGGACAGCGCTATTGCATTTATTTGAAGAACACTTCCAGAATCTACACCAGCTATTTGATAATTGCTTTAGCGCGACTCCTATGCTACATAAAGAGGAAAGAGTTGAACCCACGGCTCTTCAACGTAACCTATGTGAAGCTGGATATGAAGAGCCACCTAACGCTACACCTTCCGTGCAGATAAACAGTCCAGAGGGGTTAGAGCTGGTCACGATTGCACCAGGGAGAAAGATCCCAGTGACTGATGGTAGGATTCGGCCTACTACTCTAAGCAGATCCACTACACATCCTAATGTGATAGTCACTAAGACAGAGTTATGGTTAGTCGATACTCTAAATGACCTGGTGTTAGGGTTCTCAGGAGAACGTGAACACATGGAGGACAAGGCTCTACTGTTTGTAGTAGCGGCAGACTGCATGCCTGAAAACAAAAACGCAAATATCCAGCTCAGCCTTATACATAATGTCTGGAAATCGAGTGCACTTTCGACCATGACTGCTAAGATTCTAAGAAGCGATAAGGGCTATACTTCCCCCCACTCACATGCTTTGGGTCCCAGCTGTGTGTGTCAGGTTGGAGGGAATTTGCTGTGTTGGAGATCTGGAGTGGGCTGACTCTTACAGAGAACACATCAAGCTATGTTACAGTCTCTCTTGTTAGCTGCGCCATCCTAAAAGCAAGATAAGTGTAACTGTTTAGCAGCCGAGTACAACTAAACTTTTACAGAAGGATTCTAAATGCCTGATTGGGACAATAAAAAAAATTTGATGTCTATTTTTCTCCCATTAGGACAATAGAAAATAGTATGTAAATGCAGCCCATTAGTTTATTTGTTTTGAATGTATTTTCTAAAATGCCGGCAATTGTATCATATGTGATGACCAATAGGTTGGATGATGCATACTAGTTGCAGTTATATCTGTGTAAATGTCTGTCAAAGATTATATATATTTGATTACCTTGTGAGTGGAAAAATAGTGGATCTCTGGATTGGGAAGAGTTAATTGACTATTGAGTGTTTATATCCTGCTTTACAATCTTGTACACTCCTCTAGTCAGAGCAGTCCTAAGTTTTTCCTAACAGAGTTACCACGTAATAGTTCAGTTGTTTTTTGTTTGTGTCTTGTTTCTTTTTCTTATTGTGCATTTTTATTTTATTATAGCAGCGCTAAGAGCTCTATCCTTAGTCTTAAATCTAAAAGAACTGCCCATAAGTTCTAGATCAAATACCTGTGAATATGAGAAATCTGCATAATCTTGGTTAGAGGTGAATACAAATTTCTTTCCACTAGATGGCGACCTTAGCAAGACAAAAGTAACTGCTGCCTAATACTGATAGCTGTCCGTTTTTTTTCTGTTTTTTTTTTTCTTTTGTTATTTCACCCTCATTACTTTACAACAGACATCAATCAGCCTGGCACCCTCCTACTTCCTTTGATATTTCTGGGACGTTATTTCCTCCTGCCTAGTAAGGTATTTCCACAAGATAATGCTTTCATCTTAATATTCTAACAGATGGTTAAGTTTAGCCTTGAGTTCAGAAAGCACCAAATCTCTGATATAGCTGATCTTAGCTTTGTATTTACAAAAAACAAAAGAGCCTTTAATAGAACTTCACTCTACACCATCCATGTATTAATGACGGCAATTGAGCCAAATGCTTTAGGATCCCTGATATATTACTATATGTCAACTACTTAATGTTACACACACCATAGCTATGTTACCTGATCATTATGCCTTATGTATATATAAATATAGCCCACCTGTTTAGCGGTACAAGAACTAATTAAGATGGGTTAATGTTACGTTATCCTATCTCAAAGTTTATTTTTCAAGCAGTTTAGTGCTCAGTTGATTCCCTTTTTCAATATGGAGCCTATATAATAAACCTGGAAACCTAACTCTGATTATGTATTACATATATCTAATGTAACTAATTTAAATAGTAATGTAACCTACCTAGCCATTCTAATGAGTAAACAGAGAGACATGTATAGCCCTTTGAATAGTCTAGTAAAGCAGCTCATGTTATATATAACCCGCCACTTTACCCCTTAGTTTAGTAATACAGATTACAGCTGTGTTAGGATTCTCTTTTGAAAACCTGTGGTTGGGTGTTCTCCTATCATGAGTGGGAATATTGAGTTCTACATTTGTTATGGGAGTCAACCTACTCATGAGGTCCTTCAGGGGGGATTACAGTTTCAGCCATAATAAAATATTTATACAGAGGAAATAGTACATTTAAAAGAAAGGAAATGGAGGGGGGAAAATGGAGGGAAAGAAAAGAAAAAGTGGCAGTTACTCATAACATGCATCCGAATCTAGTCCTGATTATACCATCATGGGCCTATATATACCTATATGAGAGGTCATAATATAATTTCTTTAAGACTAAATTGAGAGTTGTTGCATGGAATGAATAGTTCTGAAACAATACCCATACATATGATTACCATGCTCATGGGTAGAGAGCCTATCCATGCAGAATTATAAGCATATTATAGGGCATGCTAACACTACTATATACATGTATCTCCAGTGGGATATCATACTCAGGTGATGTCAACCCCAGAATTTATTTCACAATTTAGATCATATTTCTAATCCCCTAAAATAGTTTATATAATATAACTAATTATGGTTGAGTTTATTTTTCATAGCAAAAACAAATAAGAAAAATTAGGTTCATTATTCAAGACCCAAGAGTGGTCTCCTTGTGTTTCAGTTTACCGACTATGAACATTCATTTTGTACATTGTTGTGAGGTCCAAAGTGACCTCATGAGACATTTAGTTGATATGAAGTTTAATTGGCACATATTATGTCCATTACGAGTGTAGAATGTCATATATAAATGTTATGTATATTTCCCTAACTTGTACTAGCTGTGAAACATGTACCCATTATTCTTATTCAGTCTAATGTGTTTTAACATTTGATGTATGTAAGCCTCGAATTGAACCTTAATAAAAATTATAATAAATAAAAAAAAAAAGGAAAGAAAAAAAAAGATAGTGCCTTTACTACCCATTCCCCAGCTTTGCACAACCAACATGTATTGTAAATAGTTTAACAAATAAAATTAGTTAGAAATTAAATTTTTAGTTTGTAAATAAAAGTTTAATTAAGACATCATTGTTTCTTAGTTTGTTCAAATTGTAGATCTTTATTAGATATGTTCATAGTTTTTAGAAGTTCCAAAAAAATTACAAATTCCCAAACCATAATTAATAATGCTAATAGATACCTTTAAATAGCCTGTATGTACATTAAATTGATAACTATGGGACACTGAAAATTATTCTTTCATGGTTCATATAGATGATGACATTTTTATCAAATTTATAATTTAATGCTATTACCTTTTTTCTTGGTTTTCCTTGTATATCATTTTTTTAAAAGCAGGGATGTAAATCTTAAAAGCCAGCACATGTTATTTTCAGCACCATGGATAGCAATTTTTTATTGTAGGATTACATTTACCCACCAATAAGCAAGCATAACCATCTTTAAGAAACAAACAGGGGCAGGCTCCGAAGCATAACTTTCCTGTTTTTTAAATAAAGATAGCAAGAGAACTATGAACATTTTGTAATATGAGTTAATTATAAAGTTGCTAACAATTACATGTTCTATCTGAATCATGAAAGAAAATATAGTGGATCAGTGTCCCTTTAAAGGGACAGTCAACACAAAAAATGTTAGTGTTTAAAAAGATAGATAGTTCCTTTACTACCCATTCCCCAGCTTTGCACAACCAACATGGTTATATTAACATACTTTATAACCTTTAAACCTCTATATTTCTGTCTGTTTCTAAGTCCCTAAAGACAGTGCCATGATCACATGCTTTTGTATTTGCTTTTCACATCAGAGGAAGCTAGTTCATGTGAGACATATAGATAACATTGTGCTAACAATACAGTACTAATTGGCTTAAATGCAAGTCAATAGATAAAGTCATGTGATCTGGGGGCCGTCAGAAGATGCTTAGAAACAAGGAAATCACAGTGGTAAAAAGTGTATTAATATAACCATGTTTTCTGTGCAAACCTTGGGAATGGGTAATGAAGGGATTGTTTATCTTTTAAAACAAAAAAAAATTGAGTTGACTGTCCCTTTAATTAAACATGTCATGGTAAAGTCATGTATAGCAACACAGGAAAGCGCACAGTGATATCTAAATAGCGCACATATTTTAATTGATAGAAATAAAAATAATAAACTTACATGTCCTTAGAAGGTTCCTAATGGATTGGTAATATAGTGGTTCTCTACGTCTAATATCACTGTAGCGTCTCAAACATTGACGTCTGGTCCTTTTAATTTTTTAAAAAAGGATACATTCTGCGTATCATTTCGTATATTGTTTTGTCCCTTTCATCTTGCATGACTCCTCGAACACCCCCTAAGCGTTTGGGAAAATATCGGTCCATCACATACCCTAGAATTATCATTTCCCCAGATGTGAAAGGTGTTAGACTCTTTATCCTTTGTGGTCACATAGCAACTTTCTAAATGGGTGTATCGCATCTATAAAGCTAGTAAATCTCACATTATTTAGTGTTTCTCAAAAAAAAATTATATTGGTTATAATGTTCGAAATATTTACATAAATTATTTTGAATGTTGTACTATTTATTGTATGTATCCATTCTTTTTTTTTGTAAAAGGTGCAAAAAAAAAATATTGGAATAATAAATTATGGTATATGTATTTTAGGTTTTCACTAGATTTGTTTGTCTTAGTTCAATATAGTTATCAATAGTATATTTTTTTTTATTTGTAATGTAGTATAGAGTGCCATGTAATTATAGATTGTTATAAGTTTTCTGGTTATTTAGTTCATATCTAATCTTTATATTTGAAATGCAAAATAAAGTTCGATTATTAATTAATCTTTTAAAAAAAATTATATAGAAATTGACTTTTAATGGTTATATACATACATTAGCAGCATGGTCTAATAAATAATACATTTTTGGAATATTTATTTCTTTATATAATAGCTACTAATTGGAAATGATAGCCTTTATATTAAATTCACTTCAATTTATTATAAAAATAAGAATACTGTTCTATGTTATCCCACACAAACAAAATTCATAAGTGTATATTGATATTTTCATCATCTAAGGATATCAATTCAATTAATCATTTTGGATAACATCAGTCAGTTCATTTATGGATAACTTTTTTAAACCTGCATCATATTGATACAATTCTTTCTATGTATAACATACAATTTTAAATTATTATTTTTTTTAAAATAACTAAAGACAATTTGAAATGATTACTCTCACAATATTTCCAATAAAAAATTGAAATTTTTATTCACAATTTGAAATTAAAAAAATTATGTAATTTTGAATGATATAAAAATCTATATCAATCTAATACATTTTATTTTTAAATCAATCATTAAAATAGTTTTCTGCAATATAATTTTTGGCAGTAATGGCCTGTCTTGTTGGTGCATCATTGCAGATGACCTCAGGAAAGCCCTCAAAGGAGATGTCGTTAGCATCCTCAATTTCACATCCTCTTCGAATTGCAATGTTATGAAGAATACAGCATACCAGAATTATTTTTGCAACCTTTTCTGGAGCATACTGCATCACACCACCTGATTAGTCAAGACAACGAAAGCGCATTTTTAACAATCCAAAAGCTCTCTCGATGATGCCTCGGGTGGATCTGTGTGCCTCGTTGAATTTAACCTGACATCTTCTACTTGGATTATTGTATGGTGTGAATAACCATTCTCTACTGAAATAACCAGGGTCCCCTATGAAAAATAAAACACTATAAAATTAACATTTATAATATGATGATACAGATGATATATTTAAAGACAATTCGTTATGTTATTGAGTTACATATATCACCATCTAACTCAATAACATAATGAAAGTGATATTTCAAATACAACTAAACTTATCTTACATAGAATAGAAAAACATAATACATTTTATTACCTAAAAGCCATCCTTCAGGCATCTCTCCATCCTCAAACTTTCGATATAAACCAGACTGACGCAAGATATATGAATCATGGCAGGATCCAGGGAAGTTAGAACGGACACTGATTATTTTCATGTTATGGTCACACACCATCTGAACGTTGAGAGAATGGTCCTGTTTTCGGTTACGGTAAACTTCCTCACGTTCTCGTGCTGGTTTGACTGCCACATGTGTGCAATCGATGGCTCCAAGTACATTGGGCATTCCTGACATTCTATAAAAGTTAGACTTCACAGACTGCCACTCTTCAGGATTCGAGGGAAGGCACACATACCGTGGAAAGATGACCATCAATGCATTAATGACTTTTGTTAGGTGCCTAGAAAAAGCAGAGTGGCTGGTGCCAATTATGACGCTTGACACAGCTTGGAATGAACCTGTGGCAAAAAAGCGTAAGGCTGACAACAGTTTTAATAGCTTGTGAATGCGCTGTCATAGGCTTCAGGTATTCTGCTATTTCATTGTAAAGTTCCATAATAGCTTCTCTGTCCAACTCTGAATAACCTCCCTATCAGAAAGGGCTTCAAAAACCATACGAGGAAAAAAAACTCTAGGGACTCTCATTCTTCAACCTCCTCTCCTTCTTTGCAATCCATCAACAAGTGCCTGTATAGCCCTTCTTCCTCGTAATTGAATCAATCTGAATAGAAACATATGTAAAAGTGTCTCCATCTTCATTCACTGATCCAAAAAACAATAATAAAACTATTGTAGTCTAGTCTAGTCGTTTTATTGAAGTACTTCAACCTGGCGTCAGTTTGGTACCCCCTATAGTTTTCTATTGTATTCACTACCTAAATAGTCACGAAGCAAATCATGCGAAGATACAGTGAAAATTGTAGCGGACAGATTACGTGTAACATTGAAGTTACGTGCGATCGATCATGTAGTAAGGGAAAAAAGGGTTCGGAATGATTAGTTGCGTAAAATTACGATTGCTGATGAAAATTAGTGGTTTTTAAATTCGATCGCGGATTGGTAAATAAGAGATGTAGACCGTGAGCGAATTTTGACGTGGAAATACAGATGAAGGGTCACTTTGATGCTTAGTACATGGCGCCCTGTGTAAGTGTAACCAGACTCTAATATTATGCAGTGCTATATTGCACTGGTCTTGTCACTTTTTCAGATAAATAAATTAGAGAGCTCTTGCGGTGCTGGAGATTTCCAACTTTATTCTTTTTAAAATCAGTGAGTTCAGCCTTTGTGAAGTCTGAACTACAATGTATCTCCAAGTTGGAGAACCTTTGAATATCAGGGCCTCAGTCTGAACTTCAAATTAGTAGTAGATTTATTTCTGACAAATTTTAAAGATATGTCTGTTTCCAATCCTCCTGTAACATATATGTATATTCTGTGAATTCTTGCATATGCTCAGTAGGAGCTGATGACTCAAAAAGTGTAATTATAAAAAGACTGTGCACATTTTGTTAATGGAACATTGTTTAAAATTGCATGCTCTATCTAAATTATGAAACTTTAATTTTGACTTGAGTGTCCCTTTAAGTCAGTGATTCATCTCTGTTTACAATATTCAGTGTCCAGTTTTGAGTAATTCTCTGAAACCTGCAGGAACAGCTGACCTATACTGTATGTGTATATACATGTTTAACCACTCCAAATATATAAAATCCAGATATTCCAGGATTATTGCATGTTCACATCAGGCAGCCAGAAGTATTCAAACAAAAGCATTTGAAGAGCCTGAAACATTGTTTTGATACACATGACTGTAAACAGCATAGTCTTTTATGACATTTTAACATAACTATTGGTACTAAATAGATATCATAAATTCAAATTTCTATGTTATTTTATTGTATTGTATGTGACATATATCTTTAGTTTGTAAAAAGTTTACTCCGTTGAATCAATAACCCCATTAAAATAGATGATGCTTTTTAAGATTATCATATTTATTTATTTTTGTTTGGCTTTGGCAGTTAGCCTATGCTTATGAGTAAATAAATATGAATCAATGTAAAATTAGGCTTCACATTAGTGCCTTATTTATTGATAATAATTTAAATTGGTATTCTTAAGTGACTGTATCACAAAAATAAAGACCTTGGATAGCAGAGGGTTATAACTAAATTATATGACTGCGGTTATAAAAGGCATAACAGATTCATTAAGTATTTTATTAAAGTCACAACACTAGCAATAATAGTACACAAGGGAAATAATTAAATTTTAGCGCTATAAATTGTAGACAAACACAGGGAGTCATCTATTGCTTTTTGGAAACATCTGAGCTGTATGAGCAAGATGTTCTGTCTGCAGATGAGTCTCTGCATATGAAAAACCTTTGTCAAAGGCCAGTGAAATGCAGCTGGCAAATGAAACAGCCACCTGTTTCTTTTATATTTCTATTATGGTCCCCCTTTCGAATCCATAAGAGTTTGTAGCACAACAACTTCCAATTCAAGTCGTGTTTTCTGGCATCTTTTTCTATGTTATTCTAATCCATTAGAAGCGTGAGAATTGCATTTGCTATAAATCTGTTCTTGCATTTAGATTAGGTAAATGTGAGAAAAGCATGAAAAGCAGTCTTTTAATCTGTATTTTGTTCAGAGATTAGCGCACACCTAAATATGCAAGCAAAATATATGCTACTGATTCACACTAATTGGTGAAGTACTGATGAGGAGTTGCTCATACAAGTTTGAGCAATTTTATATTGACATTTTTATCATACAAGTGCATCATAAATGAATATTGTACATTGTGCAAGTAATAAAGAATGCTGGCAAGTAAGATTGGTACAAGGTATATGGTATATGTATATATACAGTATATATATATATATATATATATATATATATATATACAGTATATATATATATGTATATATAAAATAGATAGAGAGATAGATGATAGATAGATAGATAGATAGATAGATATACAAGGTTATTAAACATCATGTAAAATATTCTAAATAATCCATAGAATATACAGTATCTATATATTTTACAGTATGTTTATCAAGATATTTTATATGTAATATTTCAACAACGGGCCTTAAGAATACTACGTTTTCATGTGCGCTAACCCAACCGCGTTAAGAGAAACATGATGTGCAAAACACATATTTTACATTCGTATGTTCTTCACACAGCAAATAATGTACTTTTTATTTTGAAATATATATATATATATATATATATATATATATATATATATATATATATATATATATATATATATATATAATACTGTTCATGTAAAATACATATCTATACCTATATATCTATAAAAATAGATAGGTATATACACATATATAGAAATATGTAATTAAGAATAAAAAGGATATTGTCCTCTAACTAAAGAAAATTGGAATGTTAAATATGTACAGTAAATATACAGTAAAACACATAAATACATATGCACACACCTATAATATATATATATATATATATATATATATATATATATATATATATATACTGTATATATATATATATACATATACATATTTAGACATGTGTATTTATGTTTCCCTTAGCCCTTTGCCTTCCTTTTTACCTGAGGCCTCATATCTTTGAGCCCTTATAGGTTTTTAATGCAATTTGTTTTCCAATAATTTGTGTTAGATAGTGTTATTATGAGTGTAACTATACTTTTAAATGTATTTCTCTTGATAGGGGTATCCAGTCCACGGATCATCCATTACTTGTGGGATATTCTCCTTCCGAACAGGAAGTTGCAAGAGGATCACCCACAGCAGAGCTGCTATATAGCTCCTCCCCTAACTGCCATATCCAGTCATTCTCTTGCAAGCTCTCAACATAGCTGGAGTTAGTTAGAGGAAAGTGGTAAAATATAGTTAGTTTTTTCTTCAATCAAAAGTTTATTGTTTTTAAATGGTACCGGAGTGTACTATTTTATCATTTAGAAGAAGAATCTGCCTGCGTTTTTCTATGATCTTAGCAGAAGTAACTAAGATCCACTGCCGTTCTCACATATGTCTGAGGAGTGAGGTAACTTCAGAGGGAGAATGGCGTGCAGGGTATCCTGCAATAAGGTATGTGCAGTTAAGTTTTTCTAGGGATGGAATTTGCTAGAAAATGCTGCTGATACCGGATTAATGTAAGTTAAAGCCTAAATACAGTGATTTAATAGCGACTAGTATCAGGCTTGCTATCAGAGGTATATACTCTGATTAATGTGCAATATAAAACGTTTGCTGGCATGTTTAATCGTTTTTATATATGCTTTGGTGATAAAACTTATTGGGGCCTAGTTTTTTCCACATGGCTGGCTTTATTTTTGCCTAGAAACAGTTTCCTGAGGCTTTCCACTGTTATAGTATAAAAGTTACAGTTGGTGCAGTTAAAATTATAAACTGTGACATTCAGCTTCCCTCAGCAGTCCCCTGCATGCTATAGGACATCTCTGAAGGGCTCAAAAGGCTTCAAAATTAGGAGCTGTGTCAGTTGTTATTGTATTAAGGGGTTAATCATCCATTTGCAAGTGGGTGCAATGCTCTGCTAACTTGTTACATACACTGTACAAATTTCGTTAGTTTAACTGCCTTTTTTCACTGTTATTTCAAATTTTGGCAAAATTTGTTTCTCTTAAAGGCACAGTAACGTTTTTTTTATATTGCTTGTTAACTTGATTTAAAGTGTTTTCCAAGCTTGCTAGTCTCATTGCTAGTCTGTATAAACATGTGTGACATAGAGGAAACTCCTTGTTCATTATGTTTAAAAGCCATGGCGGAACCCATGGAGAATGTGTACTAAATGTATTGATTTCACTTTAAACAATAAAGATCAGCTGTTATCTTTAAAAGAATTATCACCAGAGGATTCTGAAGAGGGGGAAGTTATGCCGACTAACTCTCCCCACGTGTCGGACCCTTTGACTCCCCATAGCGATTACTTTGCAGGACATGGCAGCAATCATGGATAATACCCTGTCAGCTGTATTAGCCAGACTGCCTGAATTCAGAGGAAAGCGCGATAGCTCTGGGGTTAGACGTAATACAGAGCGCGCAGATGTTTTAAGGCCCATGTCTGATACAATTAGACAGGCATTACCAGTTTGTGGCTCTTCCCTTCGGGTTAGCTACAGCCCCAAGAATTTTTACAAAGGTGCTAGGGTCTCTTCTGGCGGTCCTAAGACCACGGGGCATAGCAGTGGCCCTTTATCTAGACGACATCCTGATACAGGCGTCAAACTTCCAAATTGCCAAATCTCATACGGACATAGTGTTGGCATTTCTGAGGTCGCATGGGTGGAAAGTGAATGAGGGAAAGAGTTCTCTATCACCCCTCACAAGGGTTTCCTTCCTAGGAACTCTGATAGATTCTGTAGAAATGAAAATTTACCTGACGGAGTCCAGGTTATCAAAGCTTCTAAATTCCTGCCGTGTTCTTCACTACATTCCGTGCCCTTCGGTGGCTCAGTGCATGGAAGTGATCGGCTTAATGGTAGCGGCGATGGACATAGTGCCATTTGCGCGCCTACATCTCAGACCGCTGCAATTATGCATGCTCAGTCAGTGGAATGGGGATTACACAGATTTGTCCCCTCTGCTAAATCTGGATCAAGAGACCAGAGATTCTCTTCTCTGGTGGCTATCTCGGGTCCATCTGTCCAAAGGTATGACCTTTCGCAGGCCAGATTGGACAATTGTAACAACAGATGCCAGCCTTCTAGGTTGGGGTGTAGTCTGGAATTCCCTGAAGGCTCAGGGATCGTGGACTCAGGAGGAGAAACTCCTCCCAATAAATATTCTGGAGTTAAGAGCAATATTCATTGCTCTTCTAGCTTGGCCTCAGTTAGCAACCCTGAGTTTCATCAGATTTCAGTCGGACAACTTCACGACTGTGGCTTACATCAACCATCAAGGGGGGACCAGGAGCTCCCTAGCGATGTTAGAAGTCTCCAAGATAATTCGCTGGGCAGAGACTCACTCTTGCCATCTATCAGTGATCCATATCCCAGGTGTAGAGAACTGGGAGGCGGATTTTTCATCCGGGGGAGTGGGAACTCCATCCGGAGGTGTTTGCTCAATTGGTTCATCATTGGGGCACACCAGAATTGGATCTCATGGCATCTCGCCAGAATGCCAAGCTTCCTTGTTACGGATCCTGGTCCAGGGACCCAGAAGCGACGCTGATAGATGCTCTAGCAGCACCGTGGTTCTTCAACCTGGCTTATGTGTTTCCACCGTTTCCTCTGCTCCCTCGACTGATTGCCAAAATCAAACAGGAGAGAGCATCGGTGATCTTGATCGTGCCTGCGTGGCCACGCAGGACCTGGTATGCAGACCTGGTGGACATGTCATCCTTTCCACCTTGGCCTCTGCCTCTGAGACAAGACCTTCTACTACAAGGTCCTTTCAATCATCCAAATCTAATTTCTCTGAGACTGACTGCCTGGAGATTGAATGCTTGATTTTATCAAGGCGTGGCTTCTCCGAGTCAGTCATTGATACCTTAATACAGGCACGAAAGCCTGTAACCAGGAAAATCTACCATAAGATATGGCGCAAATATCTTCATTAGTGTGAATCCAAGAATTACTCATGGAGTAAGGTTAGGATTCCTAGGATATTGTCCTTTCTCCAAGAGGGTTTGGATAAAGGATTATCAGCTAGTTCTTTAAAGGGACAGATTTCTGCTCTGTCTATCCTTTTGCACAAGCGTCTGGCAGAGGTTCCAGACGTCCAGGCATTTTGTCAGGCTTTGGTTAGAATTAAGCCTGTGTTTAAACCGGTTGCTCCTCCATGGAGCTTAAACTTGGTTCTTGAGGTTCTTCAAGGAGTTCCGTTTGAACCCCTTCATTCCATTGATATCAAACTTTTATCTTGGAAAGTTCTGTTTTTGATGGCTATTTCCTCGGCTCATAGAGTCTCTGAGTTATCAGCTTTACAATGTGATTCTCCTTATCTGATTTTCCATACAGATAAAGTAGTTCTGCGTACAAAACCTGGGTTTTTACCTAAGGTAGTTTCCAACAAGAATATCAATCAAGAGATTGTTGTTCCATCATTGTGTCCTAATCCTTCTTCAAAGAAGGAACGTCTTTTACATAATTTGGACGTAGTCCGTGCTTTAAAGTTTTACTTACAAGCGACTAAAGATTTTCGTCAAACATCTTCCCTGTTTGTTGTTTACTCTGGACAGAGGAGAGGTCAAAAGGCTTCGGCAACCTCTCTTTCTTTTTGGCTGCGGAGCGTAATACGCTTAGCCTATGAGACTGCTGGACAGCAGCCCCCTGAAAGGATTACAGCTCATTCTACTAGAGCTGTGGCTTCCACCTGGGCCTTTAAAAATGAGGCTTCTGTTGAACAGATTTGCAAAGCAGCGACTTGGTCTTCGCTTCATACCTTTTCAAAATTTTACAAATTTGATACTTTTGCTTCTTCGGAGGCTATTTTTGGGAGAAAGGTTCTACAGGCAGTGGTCCCTTCCGTTTAAGTACCTGCCTTGTCCCTCCCTTCATCGTGTACTTTAGCTTTGGTATTGGTATCCCACAAGTAATGGATGATCCGTGGACTGGATACACCTAACAAGAGAAAACATAATTTATGCTTACCTGATAAATTTATTTCTCTTGTGGTGTATCCAGTCCACGGCCCGCCCTGTCCTTTTAAGGCAGGTCTAAATTTTAAACTACAGTCACCACTGCACCCTATGGTTTCTCCTTTCTCGGCTAGTTTTGGTCGAATGACTGGATATGGCAGTTAGGGGAGGATCTACAGGGAGTGCAGAATTATTAGGCAAATGAGTATTTTGACCACATCATCCTCTTTATGCATGTTGTCTTACTCCAAGCTGTATAGGCTTGAAAGCCTACTACCAATTAAGCATATTAGGTGATGTGGATCTCTGTAATGAGAAGGGGTGTGGTCTAATGACATCAACACCCTATATCAGGTGTGCATAATTATTAGGCAACTTCCTTTCCTTTGGCAAAATGGGTCAAAAGAAGGACTTGACAGGCTCAGAAAAGTAAAAAATAGTGAGATATCTTGCAGAGGGATGCAGCACTCTTAAAATTGCAAAACTTCTTAAGCGTGATCATCGAACAATCAAGCGTTTCATTAAAAATAGTCAACAGGGTCGCAAGAAGTGTGTGGAAAAACCAAGGCACAAAATAACTGCCCATGAACTGAGAAAAGTCAAGCGTGCAGCTGCCAAGATGCCACTTGCCACCAGTTTGGCCATATTTCAGAGCTGCAACATCACTGGAGTGCCCAAAAGCACAAGGTGTGCAATACTCAGAGACATGGCCAAGGTAAGAAAGGCTGAAAGACGACCACCACTGAACAAGACACACAAGCTGAAACGTCAAGACTGGGCCAAGAAATATCTCAAGACTGATTTTTCTAAGGTTTTATGGACTGATGAAATGAGAGTGAGTCTTGATGGGCCAGATGGATGGGCCCGTGGCTGGATTGGTAAAGGGCAGAGAGCTCCAGTCCGACTCAGACGCCAGCAAGGTGGAGGTTGAGTACTGGTTTGGGCTGTTATCATCAAAGATGAGCTTGTGGGGCCTTTTCGGGTTGAGGATGGAGTCAAGCTCAACTCCCAGTCCTACTGCCAGTTTCTGGAAGACACCTTCTTCAAACAGTGGTACAGGAAGAAGTCTGCATCCTTCAAGAAAAACATGATTTTCATGCAGGACAATTCTCCATCACACGCGTCCAAGTACTCCACAGCGGGGCTGGCAAGAAAGGGTATAAAAGAAGAAAATCTAATGACATGGCCTGCTTGTTCACCTGATCTGAACCCCATTGAGAACCTGTGGTCCATCATCAAATGTGAGATTTACAAGGAGGGAAAACAGTACACCTCTCTGAACAGTGTCTGGGAGGCTGTGGTTGCTGCTGCACGCAATGTTGATGGTGAACAGATCAAAACACTGACAGAATCCATGGATGGCAGGCTTTTGAGTGTCCTTGCAAAGAAAGGTGGCTATATTGGTTACTGATTTGTTTTTGTTTTGTTTTTGAATGTCAGAAATGTATATTTGTGAATGTTGAGATGTTATATTGGTTTCACTGGTAAAAATAAATAATTGAAATGGGTATATATTTGTTTTTTGTTAAGTTGCCTAATAATTATACACAGTAATAGTCACCTGCACACACAGATATCCCCCTAAAATAGCTATAACTAAAAACAAACTAAAAACTACTTCCAAAACTATTCAGCTTTGATATTAATGAGTTTTTTGGGTTCGTTGAGAACATGGTTGTTGTTCAATAATAAAATTAATCCTCAAAAATACAACTTGCCTAATAATTCTGCACTCCCTGTATATAGCAGCTCTGCTGTGGGCGATCCTCTTGCAACTTCCTGTTGGGAAGGAGAATATCCCACAAGTAATGGATGATCCGTGGACTGGATACACCACAAGAGAAATACATTTATCAGGTAAGCATAAATTATGTTTTTGTGACACTTTCAACTTGTAATATGCACGCTACTTCCGATGCGCACAAACACCCGCGATAAACCAGATATGACTGGCTCGCAGCAGTTAGCTCCCCATTAATAATCTAGCATGCAGATAGGATTGATTTTAAATGATCATTGAGTACTGCTATTTAGTGCTTTTGCTCAAGCGATAATACCGCCAAAAGTAAAAATTTTTGTGCACATGCCCACGTATTACAAGTTTAAAATAAAACTTTTGCGAGCAAACGAAACCTGACGTGCGCTAACTTATTCTTCCCATAGACTTCAACGGAGAGCGCAGAAGAAAAAAACACTTATCGGTCGCCCATGACATCGACAGAAGTTATTAATTTTTCACATTCCAATGTTCTTCACATATAGGAAAATGTTACTTTTATTTCAAACATATATATATATTTTTATATACCTATACCTGTATACATAACACTCCTTAATATAACTCATGTCGGGTTAGCGCACATAAAGAATTAATGTACATAAGCACAACTGGAGTACACTAATCCTTTATGTGCGCTAACCTGACATGAGTTATATTAAAGGTGCATTATGTATTTATTACCTATAAAATATTGAAAAATATTAATAATTAATGTAAATCATTTATATAGATGTACTAAAATATTCTAAAAATCAATAGAATATATATATATATATATATATATATATATATATATATATATATATATATACATTTACAGTAACTATAATTATTAAAAATTATTAATAATATATGTTTAATAATTTTTAATATTTACATAACACGTCTTAAGAGAACAAATTCTTCATGTGTGCTAACCCGACACTGCATTAGAATGCTGGCAAGTAAGATTGGTACAAGGTAAGCGCACAACCTGAAGCACATATTTTATATTCCAATGTTCTTCACGTAGATTTTTATAGCCATTTGCAGTCAAATGCATGTCCATATACCACATACCTTTGAACTCTTATAAATATTTTTTATTAATATATTTATGACTAATTTTTATCATATAATGTTTATATGAGTGTAACTGTTTATTTTAATGTATTTATGCTGTACTCGGTGCAAGAGTTATTTTAGAGCTATCCCTTTACCCAAGGTCTTCAGTAGTGCTTAGCCGACGCACATAAAATTTGATTGTGCTCAAGTGGATGCATTGACTTTCAACTTACACGCGCAAATTAACGCAATCCAGATATAGCAATATCACGGGCGCACCACTTGTAATCTAGCCCTATGTATTTTAATCCTTTTATTTATATTTTTCATTTGCCAGCTCTCTACTAAGAATGTGCTGAAGTATAAGTCAGTGATGAAACCCCTCTAGTCCTGCTGACACCAAGTTGGTAATTAAGCTCTCTTGGCTTTAGATTTTTTTGGATGCTGGAACTACATAGATTTCACAGCACAGTAATCTCTTTGGAGTCATACAAGCAAAAATAGGAAACACTCCAGAGCCAACAATTTCTCTTTAATTTAGGAAATGTATGGGGGCACGAAGTACTTAGCACAAAGAATACAAAGAAGCTTTGAATACATTCTTTACCTTGAGCAGTGCAACCTGTTTACCATATAGTATAAAGGAGGCTTATAACTTTATGTAGGTCACTAGAATGGCTTGCATGCCAGGAATATACACAGAAGATGTATGTTGCCTTGGGGCATACTAAATGCATAACGTTTATACATATATCAATAAATACTAAGCATGCCTATAAGTTTCAAGATGAGCAACAGTATTACAGTAAATAAGAAAACAAAGCAAGGAATTCCCAGATCTTTTACAATGTTTTTTAGAATAATATATATTTAATCTTTTTAAACTGAGTGGCCTGAAGTCTATAACTAACTCTTAAACCCTGCATATTTTATATTTGTATGATCTCTTATAAAATGTTTGAATAAAGAGTTGGTGGCGGCAGCATGAGACAAGCTGCATGGCCAACTTATGGCTCGCTTCCATTGAGACATTGAAAATGGAGCTGTAAGCTACCAAAGTGGCCGACAGCTAAAAGTAAATGACAACTCCATTTTAGTACTAGGTTTCCATTGAAATATTTTGCACATTGCGTGCAGTCGCTCTTTTTGTATAGATGTAAGTTAATGTCATGTTAACGCTTCCATCCAAAGTCGTTTTTCTTGAAAATCAATTAGTTGCTATTGTAACCCGTCCTTAAACTATAAAATATACGTTTAATGTCTGAGCTCCTTACTTGTGATCACCTCTAAAGAGAAACAAAAACAAAGATACACTTATTTATAAGTGCAAAAAATGTGTGTGGTGTTACCTATAAGTCAGACCTGTTAAGCTCACAATGCTACACCAATTCTGATGTTCTCCCAGAATCAGATTTTTTTTCGATTCTAGGTTGGGGGTGGGGAGCGCTAAAGTAAGCTGTGAGTTGGACTTGTTGAAATATATAATATTGTTGTTACTTTTTAATAGTGTTGTTAACTCTTGTGGCGCTATTATCCCTTAATAAATATATAAAGTTCTCAATTCCTTCCTTCTTTCTTCTATAATGTGCTATTTTTAGATATGTGCAATTCGTTTCGGATCGATTCGGAAATTCGGCAAATTCGGCAAATTCGGAGATTCGGATCGAACCGAATTTCCGAATTAAAATACTGCAGAATTTACAAAATAAATCCGAATTATTTCGGATTTATTCGGTAAATTCGGATGGCCATGGATTACACTAGTATTGTACAGTATATTAGGTTATATCACTCTGCTATGGGTTACACCTAATATACAATACATAATACTAGTCTAATCCCACCTAACACTTAACGAAATTCCGAATTTCCAAACCGAACCGAATCTAACCGAATCCAGACGAATTTCTTCAAATCCGAAACGAATCCCAACCAAATCGATTCAAAATTTTCTGAATTCGAATCGATCCGAACCGAAATTTGAAAAATTCCGAATCGATCCGAACCGAATTTTTTTCCATGCACATATCTAGCTATTTTATTTAATTATAGTGACTTGAATTTGTTTGTGCAAATATTTTAAGCAATGTGCTTTCTAATTGGTCTATACACTCGTGATCATAGTGATATGAATTTATTTATCTTTTTTTGGGTTGTTATCCCTTTTTATGGATTATTATCTCTTTAATCTAACACCCTTCTATTCGCTCGAGATGAAAATATTATAAATTAACCATTTGCTCATATAAAAATTTTATAAATTCACAATTTGGGATGTGTATCCCTTTAACTTTTTAATACATCCTTCTATGCAACTGACGCTTTATACGATATATTGTCCCTATTAGCAAAAACCAAAATGACGTTAGATGTTTAGTGTTCAGCAATATTTACTTACATATATGTATTACAAAAACATAAACAAATTAAAATTATAAAAACATTCGATTGTGGTTTGACTACAGTACATCCATAGATTAAGAACCTTTGTTGGGATAAATCGTTAATTGAAATAAAACATTTATTTCTGTACTGGATGAAATAGGCTGGATTTCCTTATCGTGAGCTTGTGTTTTATAGCTCTATATCTTAAAGTACAGAAATATTTGTATAAAATGCCTGCATAAATCTATATATAAAACTTCTTATATAAACATGCCTACATAGATCTTTGTACAAAATTTCTTATATAAAATCTTATATATATATATAAGACTGCGCAGATTGAAATATTGTATCTTGTTTGTGTGTTCAAACACTTCTATTTTCCGGAATACACTGTTTCTTTTGTTTAAGTGTTCGTAGTAAAAGTCTACTTAGTTTGTTTCTAAGTTGTGGCCACAACTAGTTTCCTTGAGTAGGTTATTGTCCCAGATTGTAAACAGTTATTTGTTGCTCTACCCCTAACCGGACCTCCAATTGTTCTTACCTCGTTTCAATCTCAGGGTCTTGGGAAGCAGCTCGTGTGATATTACCTTGTGTGAGAGAGATCTGTATCAGATCGGCGTCTCTCTGTTCGGTGTTTCCCGGCGGCTTACTTCCTACCCATGTGCTCGACGTTGTACGTTCCACGTAGCTTGTTGAGAGGCCAATCAGTTAACCGGATCGTGGGGGGAGTGTGTTCCTTCGATATCGCTGGTTCTCTGGAGCCTCTTAATCCACACAGGATTGTCTGTCTACGTGTTTCAGCGCTCTCTTGCGCCTTTATCAAGACTTGTCATTAGTGTGTATTACGGCTCTTTATATGGTTCCGGTCTAGAAGTGTAACTCCTCCTGGTTTATTTGTATCTTAAAGACACATTATCTCCTCTTATTTGAAGATTCTTATTCTTTATATACATATTGTTTGGACGCTTCTAATCATCATAATAATTAAAATATCATGTTAATTAAAACATTTCTGATATAATGAGTCTATCTATCATAACATTGTCATTAAAACAATAACGAAGTTGAAATAATGTACCTCGTAAACTCCTAACTTTATATAATTGTTTCAATTTGTTTCAATTGTTTCTTTCTACTAAGTAATATTGATGTTGATGTTAATACTGTTAATACTGTTGTATTTTACATAATAGAAAAAATATAAAAAGGATATTATATAGAGTATTAGATATAGGCCTAGATTTGGAGTTCGGCGGTAGCCGTCAAAACCAGCGTTAGAGGCTCCTAACGCTGGTTTTGGCCGCCCGCTGGTATTTGGAGTCAGTGATTAAAGGGTCTAACGCTCACTTTTCAGCCGCGACTTTTCCATACCGCAGATCCCCCTACGCCATTTGCGTATCCTATCTTTTCAATGGGATCTTCCTAACGCCGGTATTTAGAGTCGTTTCTGAAGTGAGCGTTAGAGCTCTAACGACAAAACCCCAGCCGCCTGAAAATAGCAGGAGTTAAGAGCTTTCTGGGCTAACGCCGGTTCATAAAGCTCTTAACTACTGTACCCTAAAGTACACTAACACCCATAAACTACCTATGTACCCCTAAACCGAGTACCCCCCACATCGCCGCCACTCGATTAAAATATTTTAACCCCTAATCTGCCGACCGCCACCTACGTTATACTTATGTACCCCTAATCTGCTGCCCCTAACCCCGCCGACCCCTGTATTACATTTATTAACCCCTAACCTGCCCCCCACAACGTCGCCGCCAGCTACTTAAAATAATTAACCCCTAATCTTCCGACCGCAAAGCGCCGCCACCTACGTTATCCCTATGTACCCCTAATCTGCTGCCCCTAACACCGCCGACCCCTATATTATATTTATTAACCCCTAATCTGCCCCCCTCAACGTCGCCGACACCTGCCTACACTTATTAACCCCTAATCTGGCGAGCGGACCGCACCGCTACTATAATAAAGTTATTAACCCCTAACCCGCCTCACTAACCCTATCATAAATAGTATTAACCCCTAATCTGCCCTCCCTAACATCGCCGACACCTACCTTCAATTATTAACCACTAATCTGCCGAGCGGACCTCAACGCTATTCTAATAAATGTATTAACCCCTAAAGCTAAGTCTAACCCTAACACTAACACCCCCCTAACTTAAATATAATTTACATCTAACGAAATAAATTAACTCTTATTAAATAACTTATTCCTATTTAAAGCTAAATACTTACCTGTAAAATAAATCCTAATATAGCTACAATATAAATTATAATTATATTATAGCTATTTTAGGATTAATATTTATTTTACAGGCAACTTTGTAATTATTTTAACCAGGTACAATAGCTATTAAATAGTTAAGAACTATTTAATAGTTACCTAGTTAAAATAATAACAAATTTACCTGTAAAATAAATCCTAACCTAAGATATAATTAAACCTAACACTACCCTATCAATACATTAATTAAATAAACTACCTACAATTACCTACAATTAACCTAACACTACACTATCAATAAATTAATTAAACACAATTCCTACAAATAAATACAATTAAATAAACTAGCTAAAGTACAAAAAATAAAAAAGAACTAAGTTACAAAAAATAAAAAAATATTTACAAACATAAGAAAAATATTACAACAATTTTAAACTAATTACACCTACTCTAAGCCCCCTAATAAAATAACAAAGCCCCCCAAAATAAAAAATTCCCTACCCTATTCTAAATTTAAAAAGTTACAAGCTCTTTTACCTTACCAGCCCTGAACAGGGCCCTTTGCGGGGCATGCCCCAAGAATTTCAGCTCTTTTGCCTGTAAAAAAAAACATACCATACCCCCCCCCCAACATTACAACCCACCACCCACATACCCCTAATCTAACCCAAACCCCCCTTAAAGAAACCTAACACTAAGCCCCTGAAGATCTTCCTACCTTGTCTTCACCATCCAGGTATCACCGATCCGTCCTGGCTCCAACATCTTCATCCAACCCAAGCGGGGGTTGGCGATCCATCATCAGGTGGCTGAAGAGGTCCAGAAGAGGCTCCAAAGTCTTCCTCCTATCCGGCAAGAAGAGGACATCCGGACCGGCAAACATCTTCTCCAAGCGGCATCTTCGATCTTCTTCCATCCGGTGCGGAGCGGGTCCATCTTGAAGCAGGCGACGCGGATCCATCCTCTTCTTCCGTTGTCTCCCGACGAATGACGGTTCCTTTAAGGGACGTCATCCAAGATGGCCTCCCTCGAATTCCGATTGGCTGATAGGATTCTATCAGCCAATCGGAATTAAGGTAGGAATTTTCTGATTGGCTGATGGAATCAGCCAATCAGAATCAAGTTCAATCCGATTGGCTGATCCAATCAGCCAATCAGATTGAGCTCGCATTCTATTGGCTGTTCCGATCAGCCAATAGAATGCGAGCTCAATCTGATTGGCTGATTGGATCAGCCAATCGGATTGAACTTGATTCTGATTGGCTGATTCCATCAGCCAATCAGAAAATTCCTACCTTAATTCCGATTGGCTGATAGAATCCTATCAGCCAATCGGAATTCGAGGGACGCCATCTTGGATGACGTCCCTTAAAGGAACCGTCATTCGTCGGGAGACAACGGAAGAAGAGGATGGATCCGCGTCGCCTGCTTCAAGATGGACCCGCTCCGCACCGGATGGAAGAAGATCGAAGATGCCGCTTGGAGAAGATGTTTGCCGGTCCGGATGTCCTCTTCTTGCCGGATAGGAGGAAGACTTTGGAGCCTCTTCTGGACCTCTTCAGCCACCGGATGATGGATCGCCAACCCCCGCTTGGGTTGGATGAAGATGTTGGAGCCAGGACGGATCGGTGATACCTGGATGGTGAAGACAAGGTAGGAAGATCTTCAGGGGCTTAGTGTTAGGTTTCTTTAAGGGGGGTTTGGGTTAGATTAGGGGTATGTGGGTGGTGGGTTGTAATGTTGGGGGGGGGGGTATGGTATGTTTTTTTTTACAGGCAAAAGAGCTGAAATTCTTGGGGCATGCCCCGCAAAGGGCCCTGTTCAGGGCTGGTAAGGTAAAAGAGCTTGTAACTTTTTAAATTTAGAATAGGGTAGGGAATTTTTTATTTTGGGGGGCTTTGTTATTTTATTAGGGGGCTTAGAGTAGGTGTAATTAGTTTAAAATTGTTGTAATATTTTTCTTATGTTTGTAAATATTTTTTTATTTTTTGTAACTTAGTTCTTTTTTATTTTTTGTACTTTAGCTAGTTTATTTAATTGTATTTATTTGTAGGAATTGTGTTTAATTAATTTATTGATAGTGTAGTGTTAGGTTAATTGTAGGTAATTGTAGGTAGTTTATTTAATTAATGTATTGATAGGGTAGTGTTAGGTTTAATTATATCTTAGGTTAGGATTTATTTTACAGGTAAATTTGTTATTATTTTAACTAGGTAACTATTAAATAGTTCTTAACTATTTAATAGCTATTGTACCTGGTTAAAATAATTACAAAGTTGCCTGTAAAATAAATATTAATCCTAAAATAGCTATAATATAATTATAATTTATATTGTAGCTATATTAGGATTTATTTTACAGGTAAGTATTTAGCTTTAAATAGGAATAAGTTATTTAATAAGAGTTAATTTATTTCGTTAGATGTAAATTATATTTAAGTTAGGGGGGTGTTAGTGTTAGGGTTAGACTTAGCTTTAGGGGTTAATACATTTATTAGAATAGCGTTGAGGTCCGCTCGGCAGATTAGTGGTTAATAATTGAAGGTAGGTGTCGGCGATGTTAGGGAGGGCAGATTAGGGGTTAATACTATTTATGATAGGGTTAGTGAGGCGGGTTAGGGGTTAATAACTTTATTATAGTAGCGGTGCGGTCCGCTCGCCAGATTAGGGGTTAATAAGTGTAGGCAGGTGTCGGCGACGTTGAGGGGGGCAGATTAGGGGTTAATAAATATAATATAGGGGTCGGCGATGTTAGGGCAGCAGATTAGGGGTACATAGGGATAACGTAGGTTGCGGCGGTTTACGGAGCGGCAGATTAGGGGTTAAAAAAATATGCAGGGGTCAGCGATAGCGGGAGCGGCAGATTAGGGGTTAATAAGTGTAAGGGTAGGGGTGTTTAGACTCGGGGTACATGTTAGAGTGTTAGGTGCAGACGTAGGAAGTGTTTCCCCATAGGAAACAATGGGGCTGCGTTAGGAGCTGAACGCTGCTTTTTTGCAGGTGTTAGGTTTTTTTTCAGCTCAAACAGTCCCATTGTTTCCTATGGGAGAATCGTGCACGAGCACGTTTTTGAGGCTGGCCGCGTCCGTAAGCAACTCTGGTATCGAGAGTTGCATTTGCGGTAAAAATGCTCTACGCTCCTTTTTTGGAGCCTAACGCAGCATTTGTTTGAACTCTTGATACCAGAGTTAAATTTATGGTGCGGCCAGAAAAAAGCCAGCGGAGCGTTAACAGCCCTTCTACCGCCGAACTCCAAATCTAGGCCATAGAGTTTTGGAAAAAAACTAGAAAAGAATTGAGAATTATATGATGTGATAAAATTATTGTGTGATAAAAATATTCTTATACAAAGATAATTTGGTGTTGTATAACATTTTTTATTGACAATTGTATTCTATGAGAATTTTATATATTTCATATGTGTTCGTTTGCATTATTTTTATTTATTATACTTGTATCATTCAGAATGGTTTTACTATTGATTTTAATTGGAACATTCTAATATTCTGGTTCTTACATATCTAAATGGAATATGTTCGGTAAGACTTCATTGGTGTAATTTCCTGAAGTAAACTAAGATTGTTATTGTTGGACTATGTGTATATCCGTACTAAGATAAATGGATTAAGGTCTAATTCAGCGTTTAGGCCATTGGGAGTTAGTGTATTGAATTTAAAGATTAATTCTGCTTCTTTTAGCAGCATAATTTTTTCTATATTCCCTCCTCTGTTGTCTGATACTTTTTTTATACCCCAATATCTGAAGCCTGTTGGTTTTGTTGATGTATCTCTGTAAAATGCTTAGAAAGTAAGTGTTTGCAATTCCCTCTTTTTATATTTGATAAATGTTCTCTGATTCTATCATGTAGTGGGCGACTCGTTTGACCCAAATATTGTAGATTACATTGACATTGTATTAAATATATGATATTTATATCGGAACATCTGATTGTTTCCGTTATGGGGTATCTGTAGTTATTATTTGAGGATCTTACTTCTTTGTCTTTTTTCCCGTATCTACAGGCTTTACAACTATTGCACGGGTAAAAGCCTCGTAATTTGTTCCATAGAAGCTCCTGCTTCTTTGATGTACTAGTTTTATTAAACTGACTAGGTGCTAATATACTTTTTAAGTTTTTTGTTTTCCTGAATAGTACAGTAGGATATTCTTCTATTATATCTGCTAGTAGTGGATCTTTTCTAATTATGTGCCAATGTTTTCTGAGAATTTTGGTTATGGTCTTATGGTCTTCATTGTATTCTGTAATGAATGAAACTTGTTTTGGTGAATCTGTTTTCTTTCTATTTCCATTATATTTTAGTAGTTCCTTTCTATCTTTTTTTGTTGCTTGAATTTTCGCTTCTTTTATTATGGTATCTTTATATCCTTTATCTTGAAACTTTTTTTCTAATTCGTTTGCTTGTTTGTGAAATGAACTATCTTCTGAACAGTTTTTCCTAATTCTGTAGAATTGGCCTTTGGGTATGTTATTAATCCATTGTTCCAGATGACAACTGTCTGGATGTATGTAATCGTTTGTGTCTGTTGGTTTAAAATATGTCTCTGTAGTGATCTGGTTATTGATTATATTAATTTTGACATCAAGAAAATATATGCTTTCTTTACTGTACTCAAATGTAAATTTGATACCCCAAGTATTGTAATTCAAATCCTCTAGAAACAAGTCTAGCAATTCCTGGTTTCCATTCCAAATTAGGAATATGTCATCTATAAATCTTCTATAGCGCACAAGGTTTGCACCCCATGGGGAGTGTAGGATGTGTTCTTGTTCAAATCTCCCCATGAATAAGTTGGCGTAACTGGGTGCAAACCTCGTGCCCATAGCTGTTCCATGTTGTTGTAAATAGAATGTATTGTTGAAGTTGAAATAATTATTTTCTAAAATGAATTGTACGCATTCTAAAATAAATTTGATTTGGGGTGTTTTCATTTTGTAATCTTGGTTTAAATAGTATTCAGATGCTTCAATTCCTAATTGGTGTCTAATGTTGGTATATAAAGAATTAACCTCACAGGTGACTAATGTGTATGTTTTTTCCCATTTTATATTAGTTATAATATTCAAAAAATCTGTAGTATCTTTTAGGTATGATGGTAGTAATTGTACGTATTTCTGTAAAATTTTATCCACATATTGTGACATATTTGAGGTAAGGGAATTGATCCCTGAAATTATTGGGCGTCCAGGAGGGTGATCTAATGTTTTATGTATTTTGGGGAGGTAGTAAAAAACTGGTGTTTTGGGGTATGTGATATTTATAAATTGATATTCCTGATTATTTATGATTCCTTCAATTTTTGCTTTATTGATTATTTTTTCAAATATTTTAGTTTGTTTCTGAATGGGGTTAAACGATAATTTTTTATATGTGTTTTCATCTTCCAGTATTCTCTTGGCTTCCCCTACATAATCCTTAGTATTTAGTATTACTACCCCCCTCCCTTGTCCGCTTGCTTTATTTTTATTCTTGGATCGTTTTTGAGTTATTTTACTGTGGATCTTTCTTTTCTGGTTAAGTTTGGTAATATTCTCTTATTAATTTCACATTTTTCTATGTCTTCTTTTATCAATTTTTCAAATATCTCAATGTGTTTTCCTTTTTTCTTGAGATGGATAATATTGTGATTTTGGTTTAAGGGTAGTGTGAACATATTCACCTTTATTACTTTGTGTTTGTCTTTCTTGAGGATTCTTTAAAAGTGTCTCTTTAGGGTTAATTTACGTATGAATTGATTTGCATTGATCAAGGTGTTAAATTTATCTAGTCTCGCAGTAGGAGCAAAAGACAGTCCTTTGGATAGGATTGTCTCTTGCTCTTTATTTAATGGTATATCACTCAAATTGAATATAGTTCTGTTTTTATTACTAGGATTGTCTATATTTGTTATCTGGGTCTCTTTTGATTGGTTGGGGATTTTCCCCCCTCTTCCTCTGTTACCTCTAATCTTCTTTTCTTTTCTTTTTTTAATCTCTCTTGGTTTTCTTGTTGTAATTTTTTGGACGTGTTTGGTTGTTCTTGGCTTTTCCCTAAAAAATTATTGGATTCATTTACATTTTCATTTATTAATGTGTCATACCTATTGCCTAATTTAATGTTCCAGTTCGAGTTATCAATATCCCTATTACTCCTATGTTGTTTATTGTGGTTTGGTGTGTATTCGTCATAGCTGTAATACTGTTGATTGTGTTTGTTGTAATTGTGATTTTCATAATCTTTGTTGTATGTTTGTCTCCTCCAATATGATTCTCTCTTCCAGTCATTTGTATATTGATCTTTGCTCCTCCAGTTTATTATATGATTATCTCTATTTGTTCTATAATTTGATCTGTCTCTATCATTTCTATTTTCCCAGTTTTGAGTGTGATAGTAATCTCCTCTATCTCTTTTATCATAGAAATTTCTCCTATCTGGACATTCTCTATTGTAATCTCTATTATAATTTCCATATTGTCTGTTGGACCATGTATTGTGTTTCTCTCTATTTTCTCTGGTGTAATGTTGATGTCTATTATCATTGTAGTTCTGGTGTCTATCATCATTGTAGTAATTTCTGTTGTGGTTCATTTCTTTGTATTGTTCTCTGTTGTATCTATCTTTATTTCTATTCCAATCTGAATTTACTAGATTTTGATTTCTTTTATTAAATTTTTTAAATAATTAATTGTTCTCATTTTTATTTTTATGTTTGAGTCTAATATTTGTTTCCATACTTTCTTCCTCATTATCAGTATCAGTATTGGAACATATCTTTAAAATAAACAATCTTTGGTGCAAGGGTTTCTAGTGTTCTTGTGCAAGCTTTTATAATTACTTGCATTAAGTCTAATGATGTTTTTTCTAGAATACTACACCATTCATTCTCATGATCTTCTTCTAAATTGAATGTACAATTTTTCTTTAGTCTAAGTCCTCTAGGGACCATATTTGATTTGGTGTATTTTTCCATAAATGTTATTTCTACTTTCTGTTTTATCTCCTTGATCATTATGTTCTCTAATTCAGTTAGATCTTCTTGTATGTCTGTATTAATAGATAATGATTCATTATTTGTAGTTATATTTGAAATTTCAGATAATAGATTATCTCTTATGTTGAATATGTCCATATCTAACTGTAGTGTACACCAAACGGGAGAAAAAAAGTAAATAGTGCAAAAAATGTGTGTGATGTTTCCTATAAATCAGACCTGTTAATCTCACAATGCTACCCCAATTCTGATGTTCTCCCAGTATCAGATTTTGTTTCGATTCTAGGTTGGGGGTGGGGAGCGCTAAAGTCAGCTGTGAGTTGGACTTGTTGAAATATATAATAGTGTTGTTACTTTTTAATAGTGTTAACTCTTGTGGCGCTATTATCCCTTAATAAATATATAAAGTTCTCAATTCCTTCCTTCTTTCTTCTATAATGTGCTATTTTATTTAATTATAGTGACTTGAATTTATATTTGTGGTTTGTGCAAATATTTTAAGCAATGTGCTTTCTAATTGGTCTATACACTCGTGATCATAGTGATATGAATTTATTTATCTTTTTTTGGGTTATTATCCTTTTTATGGATTATTATATCTTTAATCTAATATAACACCCTTCTATTCGCTCGTAATGAAAATATTATAAATTAACCATTTGCTCATATAAAAATGTTATAAATTCACAATTTGGGATGTGTATCTCTTTAACTTTTTAGTACATCCTTCTATGCAACAGATTCACCAAAACAAGTTTCATTCATTACAGAATACAATGAAGACTATAAGACCATAACCAAAATTCTCAGAAAACATTGGCACATAATTAGAAAAGATCCACTACTAGCAGATATAATAGAAGAATATCCTACTGTACTATTCAGGAAAACAAAAAACTTAAAAAGTATATTAGCACCTAGTCAGTTTATTAAAACTAGTACATCAAAGGAGCAGGATCTTCTAGGGAACAAAATACGAGGCTTTTACCCGTGCAATAGTTGTAAAGCCTGTAGATACGGGAAAAAAGACAAAGAAGTAAGATCCTCAAATAATAACTACAGATACCCCATAAGGGAAACAATCAGATGTTCCGATATAAATATCATATATTTAATACAATGCCAATGTAATCTGCAATATTTGGGTCAAACGAGTCGCCCACTACATGATAGAATCAGAGAACATTTATCAAATATAAAAAGAGGGAATTGCAAACACTAACAGCTAGATTTAGAGTTTGGCGGCCAAAGGGGTGCGTTAGCTACACGTGCTTTTATTCTCCCGCACCTTTTAAATACCGCTGGTATTTAGAGTTCACAGAATGGCTTGGTTTCAGGTGCGTTAGGCTCCAAAAAGGGAGCGTAGAGCATAATTTAACGCCACTGCAACTCTAGATACCAGCGGTGCTTACGGACGCGGCCAGCTGCAAAAATGTGCTTGTGCACGATATCCCCATAGAAAACAATGGGGCTGTTTGAGCTGAAAAAAAACCTAACACCTGCAAAAAAGCAGCGTTCAGCTCTTAAGGCAGCCCCATTGTTTTCTATGGGGAAACACTTCCTACGTCTGCACCTAACACTCTAACATGTACCCCGAGTCTAAACACCCCTAACCTTACACTTATTAACCCCTAATCTGCCGCCCCGCTATCGCTGACACCTGCATATTATTATTATTAACCCCTAATCTGCCGCTCCCTACACCGCCGCAACATACATTATAGTTATGTACCCCTAATCTGCTGCCCCTAACACCGCCGACCCCTATATTATATTTATTAACCCCTAATCTGCCCCCCACAACGTCGCCGCCAGCTACCTACAATAATTAACCCCTAATCTGCCGATCAGAGATCACCGCTACTATAATAAATGTATTAACCCCTAAAGCTAAGTCTAACCCTAACACTAACACCCCCCTAAGTTAAATATAATTTTAATCTAACGAAATAAATTAACTCTTATTAAATAAATTATTCCTATTTAAAGCTAAATACTTACCTGTAAAATAAACCCTAATATAGCTACAATATAAATTATAATTATATTATAGCTATTTTAGGATTTATATTTATTTTACAGGCAACTTTGTATTTTTTTTTTTTATTTAAATAGTTTTTTTATTGAGGTTTTTTTTTTGTCAAAATAAACATTTGGTAATTATCAATATGCAATAAAAAAGAAATCAGAAAAGTATTACAGAATAAACTGCAAACATATGCCAGATAGGTAAACCAAATGATTGAAAAACAAATACTTTTTCACATTATACAGTAAACCCCAAGGTAGCTGAAGACCCACTATATGAACCAAGCAGTCATTATTAGGCTATATGGGGATACTGTAAATAAAACAAAGAGTGAATGAACATACATTGGAAAGAGCCACTCATGGGCCCCTATTAAAAAAACTCATTTTTTGTTTTTTAGGATAATATAATGTCAAGCTCCCTGTCTGGTAAATGTGTTTATGTTGAAACATTGGAACACCTCCATAAAATTAGCTAGCAGCTGAGTTAAAATAGCATGCGTAGGTGACACACATTAGCGGTCAGACCTGCTGATCCAGACAGGTCATATGAACGCATTCTTATTGTGTTATGAAGGGTTAGGTTCTAGGTGAGCATTCAATAGCTGTGATACAGGTGCGGTATGGACGAGATAAACCGCCTTGTTAGTTTCCCTGGAGTAGGGAATACATTATTGTAGGGGGGGGGGGGAGGAGGTGGTATTTTTCATGCTTTCAGGAATATCTCACCGTTTAGGAGCATTAAAACGAAATAAAATGCACTTAGAACTATCTTTACTATATAAAACATGAACAGGGAGAGATTAAACACGCAATAGTGAGCTATGCAAATACAATGTAAGGAGATATGCTACATTATATATGCTAGTAATTAAATAGTTATACCTGAAACTATGTAGCGGGGCATATTAAGGAATGTGATGTAAGAGGGGGAGTTAAATCTAAATGAGCGGAATCAGGGACTAGGGTTCTCATTTTATCTGACGTTAGCGAGTAGGACCAGCCAAAAGTATATACAGTGTTAGGCCAGGTTTGATACATACTCCATTATCTACGGGAAATACTGTCTCTAGAGAAGCAGGTGCGAGTAAACAGTTACATTGCAGTCATGTATGCCAAGTTAGAGATAGACTTCTCAGTTGCTGCATATTATTTTAAGTGTAAGATTAGGGACTCATAGGAAAAGGTATACAGGATTGCTCGTATTACATAAAATATTAGCTTCAATGAGTCCAACATGCAGTAATAGGCTAAGTAACAGAGACACAGGGGGTAGTGAGGTAATGTTTAACATCTCAATAAGATGGCTATATTTAAGTTATAGAACATATTACGCTAGAAATTGTTAGGAAGTTTAAGCTGCCCAACCATCCTATACATATATGTTATTTTTATGGTGTTGAAGATCCTGTTAAGCTCTAGTAAGAGATGCCTATCTCTTGATATAATTAGGGAGCTGCAAGTTTTGATTGTAGTGTCTTCCTTGCTCACCAATAAAGCTATGTATGAGTGTCTAAAGCAAGTGAATCCTCTACTAACAATGCCTACCTGATTATAAAAAGATAGAAGTAACTCCAGTATTTCAGGCATGATGATCATTTAGGCATTCTAATTTGAACAGAGAGTAAGATTTAGGTTTTTCCACACACTTAGAAATCTTGCCGTCAAGACACGGGCCCTATGTCCTAACAACAAGCAAACACTCAACTTTCTCTCAATTATCTATATAACATTTTACAATGCCTATTGTATTAAGTGAGGAATCTGAGTTAAGATAACCTAAGCTGGAAAACAGTCTAATAAGGCATACTAATGGGCTGTAGGTAAATATATATGCAGGCATCAGAACATGTAAAACATATCATGAACATACATGTGTAGGAGATAATTGAATACAAAGCTTAGCAAGCATTTAAGCAGAACAAAACATATAGTGACCAATATCATTGTTATCAAACAGCAATGATGCCCTTATAAGTCTAGATATCAAGGATAAAACTGTGTAAAATACATTTGTGACAGTGTATATACAATATAGTATGCATTATAACAGCCTTTAAGAGTTATTAGTATTATAGAAGATCTTAGAGTTACCTGTTGAGAAGTATTTGGCTAGGACATAACTGGTGTGCAATAAAATACATGCTGCTTAAGAGGATCTATATATACATATTTAGCCCAGTTTAAGCAGGTCTAGGGTCAGCTTGAAGCAGACCTGAACAAGTAAAAAAGAGCCAGCTACAGAATTACGGACACCAGCTTCCTATACTAAACTGAAACCAATCCTTGACTCCCCTCTAGTGGAGACAAATGGTATAAACATCATGTCTTTGAATATTTAATTATCTATCTACAGACTGCCGTTTAAAATATTTGGCCAAATACCTCGTGTACCATTTAGGCAGTGTCATATTCTAGTTAGATAAGCATCATTGAGCTAGTTGATGCGATCATATGCAGCCAAGTAAGCTGTTACAGCCTCTTAATGATAAATAATAGCAATACCCATTAGGCAAGAAGGATTATAAAATAAAACATGTTTCACATAAGTCTGTTTTTGAGTCCGTTGCAAATGTGTCATGAATTAAAGAAGTAACTATGCCTAACCGACTCCTCTGCGCTCTAGAAGACTTTCTTCCAGGCTATGCCCCTGAGCGATTTGCATGTAGAGAATCTTCAACTTGTGCCTGTTTTTGTTATTCTCTAGCTGGAATTTAGTAGCTGCAATCTGACAGCTTGCCTTGTAGAATGTCCCTTGTCTAGGCACAGACGAAGCCAGGAGCTGACAGTCATTCAGCGGATGCTGAGGTTTTAGCTGGGATGTTCCACTCAACTCAGAAAGCATAGTCTCTGGTGTATTAGCCGCATGTTCTCCGCTGCCCAGAGCCTGTTCCCATGTGTCATGCCTGCAGAGTAGTACCTTTGTTAATGGAGGACATGTCCTCATTGCGTGTATTGCGGCCCTCTTGTGTCCCACTGTAAGGAAACGGTCCGCTGCATCCAACATCCAGGGGTAAGTGCCTGCAATGCCAAGGATATCTGAGTGGTCCGTGAGAGTTGTTATACTAGCAGTGACCATTTGTTGCCTACACAGTGCCGTTGCTTCTGGGGGTGCAGTGTTAAGAATATTTAGAGAAGCGTGCTCTAGAGATTGCGCAGTAGTATGCAGGGGAGCTACCGCAAATGAATGTTCAAACACTGTTCGGCAGCTATCAAGAAAGCTGTATATCTCATCCATAATGCGATCCGGCATCTCTAAAGTTGTGCAGAGTAGTTAGTTTAAGGATAGGGCAACAGGTTTTAGGCAATCCCAGTCCTCACTCCAAACTCTGCAGAGGCCGCAAGATGGCTGCTCCTGGAATGTGTTTGCAGCGGCAAGTACCTTAAGGTCGTGAGGCCTCAGCAAGCATGTAGCCTTCTAGAAAATTAGTTGTGGAAGACTCCTAGATTTTCTGGTTCATATAAATGTTGAGATTTCTAAGCTGAGACGGTCGCTAATTTTGCAAATAGTTATATTATAGACAGAGCTGTGAAGATGCACGACTGCTCAGCTTCAGAGTTGGCTCCTCCCCCCCTTTGTATTTATTTTAACCAGGTACAATAGCTATTAAATAGTTAATAACTATTTAATAGCTACCTAGTTAAAATAATTACAAAATTACCTGTAAAATAAATCCTAACCTAAGTTACAATTAAACCTAACACTACACTATCAATAAATTAATTAAATAAACTACCTACAATTATCTACAATTAAACCTAACACTACACTATCAATAAATAAATTAAATACAATTCCTACAAATAAATACAATTAAATAAACTAACTAAAGTACAAAAAATAAAAAAGAACTAAGTTACAAAAAATAAAAAAATATTTACAAACATTAGAAAAAAATTACAACAATTTTAAACTAATTACACCTACTCTAAGCCCCCTAATAAAATAACAAAGACCCCCAAAATAAAAAAATGCCCTACCCTATTCTAAATTACAGAAGTTCAAAGCTCTTTCACCTTACCAGCCCTTAAAAGGGCCCATTGCGGGGCATGCCCCAAAGAATTCAGCTCTTTTGCCTGTAAAAAAAAACATACAATACCCCCCCAACATTACAACCCACCACCCACATACCCCTAATCTAACCCAAACCCCCCTTAAATAAACCTAACACTAAGCCCCTGAAGATCTTCCTACCTTGTCTTCACCATGCCAGGTATCACCGATTGTTCCAGGCTCCGAAATCTTCATCCAAGCCCAAGCGGGGGCTAGACATCCATCATCCGGCTGAAGTCTTCTATCAAGCGATGGCTGAAGAAGTCTAGAAGAGGCTCCAAAGTCTTCATCCTATCCAGGAAGAAGAGTAGATCCAGACCGGCAACCATCTTCTTCCAAGTGGCATCTTCTATCTTCATCCGATGACGACCGGCTCCATCTTGAAGACCTCCACCGCGGACCCATCTTCTTCTTCCGACGACTTCCCGACGAATGACGGTTCCTTTAAGGGACGCCATCCAAGATGGCGTCCCTCGAATTCCGATTGGCTGATAGGATTCTATCAGCCAATCGGAATTAAGGTAGGAAAATTCTGATTGGCTGATGGAATCAGCCAATCAGAATCAAGTTCAATCCGATTGGCTGATTCAATCAGCCAATCAGATTGAGCTCGCATTCTATTGGCTGTTCCGAAAAAGTTGCGGCTGGAAAGTGAGCGTTAGACCCTTTAATGACTGACTCCAAATACCAGAGGGCGGTAAAAACCAGCGTTAGGAGCCTCTAACGCTGGTTTTTACGGCTACCGCCCAACTCTAAATCTAGGCCTTACTTTCTAAACATTTTACAGAGATACATCAACAAAAACCAACAGGCTTCAGATATTGGGGTATAAAAAAAGTATCAGACAACAGAGAAGGGAATATAGAAAAACTCCCAATGGCCTAAACGCTGAATTAGACATTAATCCATTTATCTGAGTACGGATATACACATAATCCAACAATAACAATCTTAGTTTACTTCAGGAAATTACACCAATGAAGTCTTACCGAACATATTCCATTTAGATATGTAAGAACCAGAATATTAGAATGTTCCAATTAAAATCAATAGTAAAACCATTCTGAATGATACAAGTATAATAAATAAAAATAATTATAAAGTATTCTCATAGAATACAATTGTCAATAAAAAATGTTATACAACACCAAATTATCTTTGTATAAGAATATTTTTATCACACAATAATTTTATCACATCATATAATTCTCAATTCTTTTCTAGTTTTTTTTTCCAAAACTCTACATCTAATACTCTATATAATATCCTTTTTATATTTTTTCTATTATGTAAAATACAACAGTATTAACAGTATTAACATCAACATCAATATTACTTAGTAGAAAGAAACAATTGAAACAAATTGAAACAATTATATAAAGTTAGGAGTTTACGAGGTACATTATTTCAACTTTGTTATTGTTTTAATGACATTTTTATGATAGATAGACTCATTATATCAGAAATGCTTTAATTAACATGATATTTTAATTATTATGATGATTAGAAACGTCCAAACAATATGTATATAAAGAATAAGAATCTTCAAATAAGAGGAGATAATGTGTCTTTAAGATTCAAATAAAACAGGAGGAGTTACACTGCTAGACCGGAACCATAAAAAGAGCCGTAATACACACTAATGACATAAGTCTTGATAAAGGCGCAAGAGAGCGCTGAAACGCGTAGACAGACAATCCTGTGTGGATTAAGAGGCTCCAGAGAACCAGCGATATCGAAGGAACACACTCCCCCCACGATCCGGTTACCCGATTGGCCTCTCAACAAGCTACGTGGAACGTACAACGTTGAGCACATGGGTAGGAAGTAAGCCGCCGGGAAACACCGAACAGAGAGACACCGATCTGATACAGATCTCTCTCACACAAGATAACATCACACAAGCTGCTTCCCAAGACCCTGAGATTGAAACGAGGTAAAAACAATCGGAGGTCCGGTTAGGGGTAGAGCAACAAATAACTGTTTACAATCTAGGACAATAACCTACTCAAGGAAACTAGTTGTGGCCACAACTTAGAAACAAACTAAGTAGACTTTTACTACGAACACTTAAACAAAAGAAACAGTGTATTCCGGAAAATAGCAGTGTTTGAACACATAAACAAGATACAATATTTCAATCTGCGCAGTCTAACGTAATTTTGGTTTTTGCTAATAGGGACAATATATCATATAAAGCGTCAGTTGCATAGAAGGATGTACTAAAAAGTTAAAGGGATACACATCCCAAATTGTGAATTTATAACATTTTTATATGAGCAAATGGTTAATTTATAATATTTTCATCACAAGCGAATACAAGGGTGTTATATTAGATTAAAGAGATAATAATCCATAAAAAGGGATAACAACCCAAAAAAAGATAAATAAATTCATATCACTATGATCACGAGTGTATAGACCAATTAGAAAGCACATTGCTTAAAATATTTGCACAAACCACAAATATAAATTCAAGTCACTATAATGAAATAAAATAGCACATTATAGAAGAAAGAAGGAAGGAATTGAAAACTTTATATATTTATTAAGGGATAATAGCGCCACACTATTAAAAAGTAACAACACTATTATATATTTCAACAAGTCCAACTCACAGCTACACTTATTTATAATACATAAGCAAATACTATTTTTTTTATTACAATTATATTTTACACTTTATTAATATATGTAATATGTATTGCTGCCCTAAGCATAGGTCTAGTTTGAATTCTATAGAAATGTGCTTGCATATATTTTTATATTTAAATAATATACTGATATTTCCATAAGAATATATGTGCAACTATTCCAATACATGATACAAGAATAAATATTACACATTCTAATTTTTTTTCTACATTGAAACACATTATTTGCAAATTTTCAATGGGAAATAGGTCTCAAAAAGCTAATTTTTCCTCTATTCCACCTAGTGTAAATTTAATTAATCTATCAACAGCCTCCAACAGTCTATTTATCAGTTTGATATTTTATTGGAAACCTGGTATCACTTAACAGCTTCTAATACTTTCTATGGGACGTAAAAATATATTCGGCAGGGGGACCCCGGCTGCTGATATTGAGGTATAACGCCCATTGAGGTATAATAATCAGTTTGCAAACTCAGGAAAACCTAATTACGACTCAATGGAAACAAGCCCTAAGTTTGTCGCAGCAGTCATTCAGTCACCCCCCCCCCCCCCCATCCGTTACCTTATATGAGGGAGCTAAGGCTATCCACTGCTTTATTTAGCTGTATGTTATTGAAGCCCCTTGCTGAGGCCAATTAGCAACAGAAGGGATAGACTTGTGAAGTGCGATATTAATTTCCAATTCCCAGTACTGGAGAACCCCAAATATTCACAGTTAACCCCTTAGTGACCACAGCACTTTTCAATTTTCTTACCATTTGGGACCAGGGCTATTTTTACATTTCTGCAGTGTTTGTGTTTAGCTGTAATTTTCCTCTTACTCTTTTACTGTACCCACATATATTATATACCGTTTTTCACGCCATTAAATGGACTTTCTAAAGATACCATTATTTTATGCATATTTACTATAAAAAAAATATAAAATATGATGAAAAAAATGGAAAAAAACACACTTTTTCTAACTTTGACCCCCAAAATCTATTACACATCTACAACCATCAAAAAACACCCAAGAAAAAAAAGTGTGAGTTTTTGACAAAATAGCAATCTAAGAATACATTTACTGAGAACGTTAAGGGTTACTGCCAAATAACACCCAATATGTGTTCAGCAACATCTCCTGAGAACAGTGATACCACCCATGCATAGTTATGTTGGGTTCTCTGGAAACTAAGACCTTATTTTTAGGGGGCGCATTCCAGTTTTCCAACTTGGAATTTTCATCTGTCAACATGCACCCATGTCCTATTTGGGGCATTTCTGAAGTCAGCCAATGTAATTTACCCCATCAAACCATATACAGGTAGCCCTCCGTTTTCACCGGGGTTAGGTTCCAGGAGGAATGGTTGTAAATCGAAACTGTTGTAAATTGAAACCCAGTTTATAATGTAAATCAATGGGAAGTGAGGGAGTTAGGTTCCAGGCCCCTCTCCCCTCTTATTGTCATAAGTAACACCTAATACATTATTTTTAAAGGTTTGAAATTACTTTAAGTGCTAAACAGCATGATAAACATAAAAATATAGATTGTATCATCATCAAACTAAGTTTAATGAACAAAAACATTTGCTAACAGCACCAAATTAAATAATCACACTACAGACTGCATCATCATCATCAACCTAAGTTTAATGAACAAAAACGTTTTTTTACTTGCATTTTTCAGCAATCAGTTCTCTGCATTGTTAGCATGTTAGATAATATTGGGTCTGCACCTATTCTATGCATTTCAATCTGCAGTGAATAATAGGCAGTTAGGCACCCTCACCTCAAGCTGCTGGACAAGAAGATAATAGGGAAGTGGCTGCTGTAACGATATTTCTAACTGTTGTACACGAGACACCTCTGACTAGTGTCAAATATGCAATGTGCTACCTACTGTACTGAGCAGTGTTTGTAGCGGAAGTGCAACTTATGAAAGGTTACAGGGTATCATATGTTTGTGACACGGCGTCAACAGCAGCAAAATGTTACTAAGTGTTGACTCTGTGACTTATTGTTGCCAGAGTATTAGATTCCTAACATATGGGCAAATGTCAGAATAGAAATACTTGGCAAAGGGGCAAGTAGGGAGATGCCAAAGTAGTTGTACCGGGAGTACAGCGTATTCTGGGCTAAGTCTGACTCCAGTAGCCCATAGACAAATACATTTGTAGTGAAAAGTTAATTTATGCAGGTACTAATGTGGCAGAAGTACTCGAGCCCTTATCTTGCATACAATTACTGAGCACTTAACAATTACCAACATACAACCTGTCTGGATGTGAGTCAATAGCTGAATACTCGGAGCGACTGTAGATGCTGCTGTATGCGGCAGAGATGGGACAGGTGTCAGCGGCCGTAGCTGATGACGTATGCAGCCCCAGAGTAAGCTACGGATTTGCGAGATGATTCCGAAACCTGTGCAGAGAAGGCAAGTGAATTTACTAAGCAAGGAGTATCCTTATAACTACGATCCAAGATCAGAGGTTAGGTGGCTAAGGTGTAGTACTTGAGCTGCTCCTTCCAGCTTGGAAATGCTTAGGAGCTTGAATAAAGAGTAGAAAGGGCTAGTAGCAATGCAGAGCACAACTGGCAGGTTACTACATTAATCTAGCAATGAGTGTAGAGTGGGAGGGGCTTAAATAGTGGAATGAATTCCTAGAGAGGTTACTTAAAGTGACAAGTACCAACAGGCATGTACCAGGCAGGAACATGACATAGTCCCCCCAGAAGGAAACCTCAGCGAGGTTTCAAGGAGACGACCTTTCCAGATGCCGTCTATAAAAAAGGGAAACCAGTTTGGGTGCGGAGAGGTTGGCAGCAGGTTCCCAGGAATCATCCGCATGATCGAAGATGAGCCAATGAATAAGGTACTCCAGCTGCCCGTTGCGTACCCTGGAGTCCAGGATGCTGTGAATCTCAAACTCTGGGTCAGCAGAAGGATCCAGAAGGTCAGGAGAAACGTGAGATGGTGTAGATGATGAGGAACAGGGCTTGACCAATGCAACATGGAAAGTTGGATGAATCTTGTAGGAGACAGGCAGTTGTAAGGTCACAGTAACTGGATTAGGCAGAGCTATTATGGGGAAAGGACCAATGAACAGTTTACCCAATTTCTTAGATGGTACATGTAGTTTCAGGTTCTTTGTAGAGAGCCAAACGTTTTGTCTTATTTGATAAGTTGGTTGAGTCCTATGGCGGAGATCATAATACCTTTTATATGTGGCCTTTGCCTTTTTAATGTTATGTTCGATTATCGAAAAGGCTTGGGAGATCTCATTAATGTTATTATTTACTTGGGGACAAGATGACTCGATCCTAGGGAAGTAATGGAAGTGGGGATGTATCCCGTAGTTGATGAAGAAGGGAGTATGACCAGTGGAGGAGTTAGTTGTGTTATTGTAGGCAGATTCAGCAAATGTGAGGTATGAAGACCAAGAATATTGTTGTTGCGAACAGAAGCAATGGAGGTACTGTTCAAGCCATTGGTTCGTTCTCTCCGTTTGCCCGATGGTCTGTGGGTGGTAAGAGGTGGTCAGCTTTTGGGTGATATGTAAGCCTTTACAGAGCTCCCTCCAGAACCTGGAGGTGAACTGAGAACATCTATCAGTGAGTATACAAGTAGGGAGGCCATGCAGACGAACAACTTCCTTGATGAAGTAGTGCGAAGTTTGGAGCGCAGTGGGAATAGAAGGAGCAGGGATGAAATGTGCCATCTTTGAGAACATGTCAACTACAACCATAATACATGTATAGGAGGAGGATTTCGGACATTCCACGATGAAATCCATTGCAATGTCGGTCCAAGGTTTGCTAGGCACTGGGTATGGCTGAAGTAGACCTACTGGTTTCATGTGGGAGGTTTTGGAGCAAGAACAGAGAGAACAATCAGAGACATAACGTATAACAGAGGATGTAAGGGATGGCCACCAGAACTAACGTTGAACAAGATCCAAGGTTTTCTGGATTCCCAAATGACCAGAGAGGGGAGTATTATGGATGGATTGCATGATTGAGGTTCTTAGTTCTGGAGGTATGTAGAGTCGTTGGTTGTGATAGAACAAGCCATCAGGTCCTTTACAAAGGAGATGCACTGGTTTGGTAGAGTCTTGCAGTTGACTATTCTTTAGATCGCAGGGATGCACTGTGATTGAAGCAAGTATGTTATGAGAAGGTACCAATGTCGAAGGAAGTGCATTTGTCACTGGTTTCCCCTGCATACGAGACAAAGCATCAGCCTTGGCGTTTCTTGTACCTGGTCGATCTGTGATAACATATTGGAAACGTGAGAAGTATAAACTCCATCTTAATTGTCGGGACGAGAGAGACCTATTTGTTTGCAAATATTGAAGGTTTTTATGGTCTGTGAATATGATAATGGGTAACAAATCACCCTCTAGCAGATGACGCCAGTGTTCAAAGGAACATTTGATGGCTAAAAATTCCTTTTCGCCTACTGGGTAATTAAGTTCAGCGGGAGTCATAAGCCTGGAGAAGTATGCCACTGGTTGAAGGGGATATTTATAAGATTTGCATTGTGAAAGTATGGCACCCAAAGCATAGTCAGAGGCATCAACCTCCAGCATGAACTGAAGGCTAGCATCTGGAAACTGGAGTATTGGGGCAGTGGTGAAACTTGTCTTGAGTAAATCAAATACATCTTGAGCACGCTGTGTCCAATGGAATTTAGTGTGTAATTTATTGAGGTCAGATAAAGGTTTGGTGATGGCTGCGAAATGGTGTATGAATTTACGATAAAAGTTTGCGAAACCTAAAAACCGCTGCACTTCTTTTTTTAATTTTGGTATGGGCCAGTCACGAATTGCGCTAACTTTCGAGTCTTCTATACTAATGCCGGTGTCAGTGATGTGGTAACCTAAAAAGGTGTCTTCTCTAGTGTGGAAAGAACATTTCTCTAATTTAGCATAGAGACTATGGCTACGTAAACGAGCCAGGACAGTTTTGGCATGAGCTATATGTTGGTCTAGTGTTTGAGAGAAGATTAGAATGTCATCCAAGTAAACCACTATGTAAGTGTCAAGAATATCCCTAAATATATCATTAATAAAGTTTTTAAATGTAGCCGGTGCATTACATAACCCAAATGGCATAACAGCATACTCGAATAACCCATATCGGGTTCTGAAAGCTGTCAGCCATTCATCACTGGCTCTGATTATAGGCGCCTCTGAGGTCCAACTTTGTAAAGACCTTCGCACAACGTAATCTCTCTATTAATTCAGGGATAAGAGGCAGATGATACCTGTTTTTTCTAGTTATTTTGTTAATAACTGCCTATAGTCAATTATTGATCTCAGGGATTGATCTTTGTTCCTAACAAAGAAAATACCAGTGGCAGCTGGAGAGGTGGAAGGTCTGATAAATCCCTTGTCTAAGTTCTCCTGTAAGTAATTTTTTAAATGGTCAAGCTCAGGTTTTGATAATGGGTAGATATGGCCAAAGGGAATTGTGGAACCAGGAAGGAGGTCTATAGGGCAATCATAGGATCTATGAGGAGGGAGAGACTGCGCCTGTGTCTTGCTAAAAACATCAGAGAAAGCATTGTAAAAGGAGGGAAGTGAGGTATCTTTAACTAGGGATAAGATAGACTTAGGGTAGCAATTAGTAGAGCAATAATTCGAAGAAAGAGATATAGACATGTCATGCCACTGGAGGGAAGGTTGGTGCAACCGTAACCATGCTATACCTAGAATGACTGGGAAAACTGGGGAGGATATTACATCAAAACATATTTGCTCAGTATAGCCAAGAGTGGAGATCATGAGCAAGGTAACAGTTTGAAGCAAGACCGGCCCAGAGGAGAGAGGAGTACCTTCAACAACATTAAAGGACACAGGTGTACATTTTGCCACAATGGGAATTTTATTGGCTCTCACAAACTCTAAATCTATTAAATTCCCGCAAGTGCCAGAATTGACTAAACCTTCAGTTCTGACCGAGTGTCGATGCCACTGTAAAGAAAAAGACAAGAGAAAGTAAGGAGCATTTTGTTTCTTTGGAGATATACTGAGACAATAAGCTGAGGACGTACCAGTCTTCTGTTTTAGCAGAATTGGGCAGTGTTTGACTTTGTGATCCTTTGAGGCGCAATACATGCACAAATTCAGAAGCCATCTCCTGTTCTTTTCATGGGATGTGAGTGGTCCTTTTATAAACCGATCTCCATAGGAACCGACGGTGTTGCTGGTGTGGGAGATGTGTAGCTTCTGGAGGTGCCAAAACTACCGGCCTTTTCCATGCGCCGTTTTCTGACATGTCTGTCAATAGTGATAGATAGGGTATACAATTCTTCTAGGGTCTGGGGAATCCCAATTCTTGATAACTCGTCTTTAATTTCATCTGTGAGTCCTAAACGGAAATGATTCTTGAGGGATGGTTCGTTCCATAAGGAGTCCCTAGCATGAATCTTAAACTGAGCAATATAATGTTCAACTGGTAAGCAGTTCTGTTTCAAAGCTCTTATGGCGGATTCTGCCGTGCTTTGCTTGAAGGGATCATCATAGAGAGATGACATCTCTTTAAGAAAATCATCCAAGGAGTTTAGTATGGGATCTTGTAATTCGTAGAAGGTATCTGCCCAAGCTCGGGGCTCCGCCCTCAGGTACAATATTATGGTTAAGACCATAAGTCTATCTGTAGAGTAGGTCCTAGGTTTGAGCTCGAATAGGAGTAGACAGGCATTCTTGAATTCCCTAAACTTGTTACCTGAGAACTTGTCAGGAGGACTTACTTGTGGCTCAGGCTGATTATCTGTAGGTGGGACCTTGGCGGCATATAAATCTCTTAAACAAGTTTTCACAATCTCATTATCATTTTGCAAGTCCCTCCCTGATAGTTTGAGTTAACTATCCAGTCTCTGTGATAAATCAACAACCTGTTGTGTTATTTAAGTCATTTTCTATTTTTGGCTAGATTAATATGTAACAATATTTCTAACTGTTGTACACGAGACACCTCTAACTAGTGTCAAATATGCAATGTGCTACTGTACTGAGCAGTGTTTGTAGCGGAAGTGCAACTTATGAAAGGTTACAGGGTATCATATGTTTGTGACACGGAGTCAACAGCAGCAAAATGTTACTAAGTGTTGACTCTGTGACTTATTGTTGCCAGAGGATTAGATTCCTAACATATGGGCAAATGTCAGAATAGAAATACTTAGCAAAGGGGCAAGTAGTGAGACGCCAAAGTAGTTGTACCGGGAGTACAGCGTATTCTGAGCTAAGTCTGACTCCAGTAGCCCATAGACAAATACATTTGTAGTGAAAAGCTAATTTATGCAGGTACTAATGTGGCAAAAGTACTTGAGACCTTATCTTGCATACAATTACTGAGCACTTAACAATTACCAACATACAACCTGTCTGGATGTGAGTCAATAGCGGAATACTCGGAGCAGCTGTAGATGCTGCTGTATGCGGCAGAGATGAGACAGGTGTCAGCAGCCGTAGCTGATGATGTATGCAGACCCAGAGTAAGCTACGGCTTTGCGAGATGATCCGAAACCTGTGCAGAGAAGGCAAGTGAATTTACTGAGCAAGGAGGATCCTTGTAACTACGATCCAAGATCAGAGGTTAGGTGGCTAAGGTGTAGTTCTTGAGCTGCTCTTCCGGCTTGGAAATGCTTAGGAGCTTGAATAACGAGCAGAAATGGCTAGTAGCAAAGCAGAGCACAACTGGCAAGTTACTACATTAATCTAACAATGAGTGTAGAGTGGGAGGACCTTAAATAGCGTAATTAATTCCTAGAGAGGTTACTTAAAGTGACAAGTACCAACAGGCATGTACCAGGCAGGAACATGACAGCTGCAAAATCTTGCTCGATAGATCTGGTCTGATCTGTGTACACAGATCAATTTCAGGCTGTTAAACTTGCTTAACTTTGCTGAATCACAAGCGGACAGCTCAACCTACTGGCTATTTTAATTAGTGCACTGCTTATCAATGCATTTCAATAGCAGTCCCATTAATGAAAAAAAAGGTTGTTATTCTGAAACGGTGCAAATTGAACCGGCGTAAACCGAGGGCCACCTATATTTTTGAAAGTAGATACCCTAAGGTATTTGAAATGCTAGTATTTTAACACTTTCCATGCACTAATTCAACCACCAGTCTTTGTCAAATTCTTGGGTAGTTATTTTTTTATGTTATTTTTCACACACATTGTACTTTAGGCATGAATTCTCAGTTCCTGTTATGTGATACTGACAAAAAAACATCACAATATGTGTTCAACAACATCTCCAGAGTACAGTGATACCACCCATGAATAGGTTTGTTGGGTTCGCAGGGGGCTAAAAGGCCTTATTTTTAGGGGGCGCATTCCAGTTTTCCAACTTGGAATTTTCACATCTGTCATCATGCACCCATGTCCTATTTGGGACATTTCTGAAGCTGGCCAATGTAATTTACCCCCATCAAATCATATATTTTTGAAATGTAGACACCCTAGGGTATTTGAAAAACTGGTATTTTAATACTTTCCTTGCACTAATTCAACCAACAGTCTTTGTCAAGCTTTTAGGCAGTCATTTTTCTGTTATTTTTCACACACATTGCACTTTAGGCATGAATTCTCAGTTCCTGTTATGTGTTACTGCCATCATGCACCCATGTCCTATTTGGGACATTTCTGAAGCCAGCCAATGCAATTTACTCCCATCAAACCATATATTTTTGAACAGTAGACACCTTAGAGTATTTGAAAGGCTGAATGTTAACACTTTCCATGCACAAATTCAACCACCAGTCTTTGTCAAACTTTTGGGCAGTAATTTTTTTGTGTTATTTTTCACACACGTACTTTAGGCATGAATTCTTAGTTCCTGTTATGTGTTACTGACAAAAAACACCTCAATATGTGTTCAACAACATCTTCTGAGTACGTGATACCACCCATGAATAGGTTTGTCGGGTTCTCAGGGGGCTAAAAGGTCTTATTTTTAGGGAGCACATTCCAGTTTTCCAACTTGGAATTTTCACATCTGTCATCATGCACCCATATCTTATTTGGGATATTTTTGAAGCCGGCCAATGTAATTTACCCCCATCAAACCATATATTTTTTATTGGAACAGCCAATAAAATGCAAGCTCAATCCTATTGGCTGACTGGATCATCCAATAGGATTGAAGCTCAATCCTATTGGCTGATTGCATCAGCCAATAGGATTTTTTCACCTTTAATTCCGATTGGCTGATAGAATTCAGCCAATCGGAATTGAAGGGACACCATCTTGGATGACATCACTTAAAGGAACCTCCATTCAAGAAGAGCCATCAGAAGAAGAGGATGCTCCGTGCCAGATGTCTTGAAGATGGAGCCTCTCCGTGCCAGATGGATGAAGATAGAAGATGCCGTCTGGATGAAGACTTTGGCCCGCTTGGATGAAGACTTCTGCCGCTTCGTTGAGGACTTCTGCTGCTTCATTGAGGATGGATGTCGAATCTTCAAAAACTGTAAGTTTTTTTAAGGGTTTATTGGGTGGGTTTTTTTGTTAGCTTAGGATTTGGGCTGAAAAAGAGCTAAATGACCTTTTAAGGGCAATGCCCATCCAAATGCCCTTTTCAGGGCAATGAAACATTCTATCAGCCAATCGGAATTAAGGTAGAAAAAATCCTATTGGCTGATGCAATCAGCCAATAGGATTGAGCTTGCATTCTATTGACTGATTGGAACAGCCAATAGAATGCAATCTTAATTCTATTGGCTGATTGAATCAGCCAATAGGATTTTTTTCTACCTTAATTCCGATTGGCTGATAGAATTCTATCAGCCAATCGGAATCTAAGGGACGCCATCTTGGATGACATCATTTAAAGGAACCGTCATTCAGTAAGAAGACTCCGGATAAAGAGGATGCTCCACGTCGGATGTCTTGAAGATGGACCCGCTCCGCGTCGGATGGATGAAGATAGAAGATGCCATCTGGATGCAGAATTCTGCCGGTCTGGAGGACCACTTCGCCCGGCTTGGATGAAGACTTCTCCCGGCTTCGTTGAGGACTTCGGCCCGGTTGGATGAAGACTTCTGCCGCTTCCTTGAGGATGGATGTCAGGTCTTCAGAACTGTAAGTCGATCTTCAGGGGGTTAGTGTTAGGTTTTTTTAAGGGTGTATTGGGTGGGTTTATTTTTTAGGTTAGGGATTTGGGCTACAATAGAGCTAAATGCCCTTTTAAGGTCAATGCCCATCCAAATGCCCTTTTCAGGGCAATGGGGAGCTTAGGTTTTTTTAGTTAGTATTTTATTTGGTGGGTTGGTTGTGTGGGTGGTGGGTTTTACTGTTGGGGGCGTTGTTTGTATTTTTTTTTACAGGTAAAAGAGCTGATTACTTTGGGGTAATGCCCCGCAAAAGGCCCTTTTAAGGGCTATTGATAGTTTAGTTTAGGCTAGGGTTTTTTTTTTATTTTGGGGGGCTTTTTTATTTTGATAGGGCTATTAGATTAGGTGTAATTAGTTTAAAGATCTGTAATTTGTTTTTTATTTTCTGTAATTTAGTGTTTGTTTCTTTTTGTAATTTAGCTAATTTAATTTAATTTATTTAATTGTTTTTAATTTATTTAATTGTAGTGTAGTGTTAGGTGTTATTGTAATTTAGGTTAGGTTTTATTTTACAGGTAATGTTTTATTTATTTTAGCTAGGTAGTTATTAAATAGTTAATAACTATTTAGTAACTATTCTACCTAGTTAAAATAAATAAAAACTTCCCTGTAAAATAAAAATAAACCCTAAGATAGCTACAATGTAACTATTAGTTATATTGTAGCTAGCTTAGGGTTTATTTTACAGGTAAGTATTTAGTTTTAAATAGGAATAATTTAGGTAATATTAATATTTATTTAGATTTATTGTAATTATATTTAAGTTAGGGGGTGTTAGGGTTAGACTTAGGTTTTGGGGTTAATACATTTAGTATAGTGGCGGCGACATTAGGGGTGGCAGATTAGTGGTTCATAAATGTAGGTAGGTGGCGGCGATGTTAGGGATGGCAGATTAGGGGTTAATAATATTTAAATAGTGTTTGCGAGGCGGGAGTGTGGCAGTTTAGGGGTTAATATGTTTATTATAGTGATGGCGATGTTGAGGGCGGCAGATTAGGGGTTAATAAATGTAGGTAGGTTGCGGCAACATTGGGGGAGGGAGATTAGGGGTTAATAAATATAACGTAGGTGCCGGCGATGTTGGGGGCAGCAGATTAGGGGTTAATAAATGTAGGTAGGTTGCGGCGACATTGGGGGACGGAGATTAGGGGTTAATAAATATAATGTAGGTGTCAGCGATGTTGGGCAGAAGATTAGGGGTTAATAAGTATAATGTAGGCGGCGGCGATGTCCGGAGCGGTAGATTAGGGGTTAATAAATATAATGTAGGTGGCGACGATGTCGGGGATGGCAGATTAGGGGTTAATAAGTGTAAGATTAGGGGTGTTTAGACTTGGGGTTCATGTTAGGGTGTTAGGTGTAAACATAACTTTTATTTCCCCATAGGAATCAAGGGGGCTGAGTTACTGAGTTTTACGTAAGTTTTTTTAAGGGTTTATTGGGTGTTTTTGTTTGTTAGCTTAGGATTTGGGCTGAAAAAGAGCTAAATGACCTTTTAAGGGCAATGCCCATCCAAATGCCCTTTTCAGGGCAATGGGGAGCTTAGGTTTTTTAGATAGGTTTTTATTTAAGGGGTTTGGTTGTGTGGGTGGTGGGTTTTACTGTTGGGGTGTTTGTATTATTTTTTTACAGGTAAACAAGCTAATTTCTTTGGGGCAATGCCCCACAAAGGCCCTTTTAAGGGCTATTGGTAGTTTAGTGTAGGCTAGGGTGTTTTTTTTATTTTGGGGGGGCTTTTTTATTTTGATAGGGCTATTAGATTAGGTATAATTAGTATAAATATTTGATAATTTCTTTTTTATTTTGTGTAGTTTAGTGGGTTTTTTTTGTAATTTAGTTAATTGTATTTAATTAATGTAATTTATTTAATTGTAGTGTAAAGTTAGGTGTTAGTTTAAGACAGGTTAGGTTTTATTTTACAGGTAAATTTGTATTTATTTTAGCTAGGTAGCTAGTAAATAGTTAATAACTATTTACTAACTAGTCTACCTAGTTAAAATAAATACAAACAGCTGTGAAATAAAAATAAGATAGATACAATGTAACTATTAGTTATATTGTAGCTAGCTTAGGGTTTATTTTACAGGTAAGTATTTAGTTTTAAATATGAATTATTTAGTTATTAATAGTAGGTTTTATTTAGATTTTTTAAATTACATTGAAGTTAGGGGGTGTTAGGGTTAGGGTTACGTTAGGGTTAGGGTTAGACAGGGTTATGGGTTAATAACTTTAGTATAGTGGCAGCGACGTTAGGGGCAGAAGATTAGGGATTAATAACTGTAATGTAGGTGGCGGTGATGTTGGGGGTGGCAGATTAGGGGTTAATAAGTGTAGGTGCGTGGTGGCGATGTTAGGGAGGGCAGATTAGGGGTTAATAAGTGTAATGTAGGTGGCGGTGGTGTTGGAGGCGGCAGATTAGGGGTTAATAAGTGTACTGTAGGTGGCGGCGATGTCGGGGGCGGCAGATTAGGGGTGTTTAGAGTCAGGGTTTATGTTAGGGTGTTAGGTGTAAACATAACGTTTTATTTCCCCATAGGAATCAATGGGGCTGTGTTACGGAGCTTTACGCTCCTTTATTGCAGATGTTAGAATTTTTTCAGTCGGCTCTCCCCATTGATGTCTATGGGGAAATCGTGCACGAGTTCTTAAAACCAGCTGAAAGCAGCGCTGGTATTTGTGTGCGGTATGGAGCTCAATTTTGCTCAACCCTCACTTATTGCCTGCTAACGCCGGGTTTTTGTAAACCTGTAATAGCAGCGCTGTAGGGAGGTGAGCGGTGGCAATAACTTGCAAGTTAGCACTGAGCCGCTCTTACCGCAAAACTCGTAATCTAGCCGAATGTTACATAATGTTTTACCCATTGTTAGTGAACATAATAATTATTGGAAGACAAAAATAAAGTAATACTCTACTTCTTGAGAATACATAAATATCCAAATGAACTTAGCAAACACAAATAAAGATGTGCAGAACATATTAGTAAAATAGGCAACAACAAAAACTATCGGCTAGATTATGAGTTGTGCGTTAGGCTGAAAAAGCAGCATTAACAGGTCCTAACGCTGGTTTTTCACTATCGGTGCTATTATGAGTCTTGCAGGTTTAGGGGCACTGCACACTTCTTTGGCCTTACAGCAAAACGACTTACGTAAACTTCGTAAACCCTTTTTTCTATGGGACTTCCATAGCGCCAGTATTACGAGTCTGTCCTGGGAGGCCAAAAATTGAGCTGTACATCCTCTACCTCCAAGATCCCTAACGCATTTTAAAGTCAGTAGTTAAGAGTTTTATGGTACAACGCCGTAGCATAAAACTCATAACTAAATTGCTAAAATGTACACTAACACCCATAAACTACCTATTAACCCCTAAACCGAGGCCATCCCGCATCGCAAACACTAAAATATTTTTATTTTATTTTTTTTTCAAAAACTTTATTGAAGCTGAATCAAAGGTACAAGTCAAGGGGTTAACAAAAAGAGGGAGGGGAATAAACCTGCCTCCATTACATCATATTTCTACAGTGGTTAAGGCAACCCCATACAACAAAAGCAATATCCATATTAACATATAATAAAAAAATGCTTAAGGTACTTGTTACTTAATGGGAGGGGACTCTATTGCTCCTAAGTATTCTAATCCAAGAGAGGGTATAGAAAAGGGTGGAAGGGGGGAGGAGGGGGAGAGTATCAGGTGAAAAGAGTTGTTATTAGTGAGATAAACCTATCACATGTCCAAGCTAGCAGTCTGTGATGTCTAGGTACCAGAAGTCAACACATTAGGCTTCCAGATTGTGTCAAAGGAGTCTATCCAGTCTGTCTAGGTCAACTCGAAAAGGTCAGAATTACCCAATTTATAGAAGATATCTTTCTCCATGGTGTAAAGGTAGGCCATATAGGAGCAAACCCTTGACCAAGTGGGGGGGGGGATTCTTTCTTCCAGTCACAGGGAATTAAATGTTTTATGGACATAAAGAGATATATACATATGTATGCATGATGCTTAGGCAGGGCATGTACCCCGATATGAAGTAGAGCTACTGTTGGCGTACTACCTAGGGATATACCCAGTCTGGAAAGCACCCGGAAGCATCTGGTCCAAATGGGGTGAAGTTTGGGGCATTCCCACCATATATGCAAAGAGTCACCTCTCTGGCCGCATCCTCTCCAGCAGTGAGGAGATGTAGAGGGGAAGATTTTTGCCAGTCTCACAGGGACATAGTACCAGTGAGCCAGCAGTTTATAATATGTCTCAAATAAAGTTGTACAGTGAATGGCTTTCTGGGTGCGTTCAAAGGTACGCCCCCATATGTCGCCTGTGAAAGTCTTACTAAGCAGGGATTCCCACTTCAAAAGGTGGGCTGCCTTACCCGATTGCGAGGCAAGACCCAGAAGGTTATAGTGACGGGAGAGAGGTCTAATGAGCCTATCTCCCTGAATCCATGTGGATTCCCATTGGGTTAGGGGGTGAGGCGAAGACGGTTTGAAGCCCCAACTGGAGAGGAAACTTTTAATCCTATGGTATTCAAACTTCAAGTATTGTGGGATGACCCGTTCAGTGTCCAGCTGAGAAATAGGTCGGAAACAAACCTTTGGAGAGGGAAGCCATAGATCAGAGACCGTGTTGACTCCCATCTGAGCCCATTTCAACGGGTGAGTATCCTGCAGACCCGACAACAGTCCCGATAGGGAGGTGATGGGTGAAGGATGTGGGGCGACATGGTCACAGTGTCGAATCCTATCCCTAAAATAAAATTTTTAACCCCTAATCTGCCGCTCCGGACATCACCACTATAATAAACATATTAACCCCTAAACCACCTCACAAACACTAGTTAAATATTATTAACCCCTAATCTGCCGCCCCTAACATCACCACCTACATTATATATATTAACCCCTAATCTTCCGCCCCCAATGTCGCCGCCACTATATTAAATTTATTAACCCTTAAATCTAACCCTAACCCTAACCCTAACACCCCCTAACTTAAATATAATTTAAATAAATCTAAATAAAATTACTATCATTAACTACATTATTCCGATTTAAAACTAAATACTTACCTGTAAAATAAACCCTAAGCTAGCTACAATATAACTAATAGTTAAATTAAATTGTAGCTAGCTTAGGTTTTATTTTTATTTCACAGGCAAGTTTGTATTTATTTTAACTAGGTAGAATAGTTATTAAATAGTTTTTAACTATTTAATAACTACCTAGCTAAAATAAAGACAAATCTACCTGTAAAATAAAACCTAACCTAAGTTAACTAACACCTAACACTACACTATAATTAAATAAATTACATAAATTAAAAACAATTAAATAAATTAAATACAATTAGCTAAATCACAAAAAAAAAACACTAAATTACAGAAAATAGAAAACAAATTACAGATCTTTAAACTAATTACACCTAATCTAATAGCCCTATCAAAATAAAAAGCCCCCCCCAAAATAAAAAAAACCCTAGCCTAAACTAAACTATCAATAGCCCTTAAAAGGGCCTTTTGTGGGGCATTGCCCCAAAGTACTCAGTTTTTTTACCTGTAAAAAAAGAATACAAACAACCCCCCAACAGTAAAATCCACCACCCACACAACCAACCCCCCAAATAAAATACTAACTAAATAAACCTTAGCTCTTTTGCGGCCCAAAGCCCTAACCTAAAAATAAAACCCACCCAATACACCCTTAAAAAAACCTAATACTAACTACCTGAAGATTGACTTACTGTTCTGAAGACCGGACATCCATCCTCAAGGAAGCGGCAGAAGTCTTCATCCAACTGGCCCGAAGTCCTCAACGAAGCGGGGAGAAGTCTTCATCCAAGCTGGGCAAAGTGGTCCTCCAGACGGGCAGAAGTCTTCATCCAGACGGCATCTTCTATCTTCATCCATCCGACGCAGGTCGGGTCCATCTTCAAGACATCCGACGCAGAGCATCCTCTTCATCCGGAGTCTTTTTACTGAATGAAGGTACCTTTAAGTGACGTCATCCAAGATGGAATTCTATCAGCCAATCGGAATTAAGGTAGAAAAAATCCTATTGGCTGATGCAATCAGCCAATAGGATTGAGCTCGCATTCTATTGACTGATTGGAACAGCCAATAGAATGCAATCATAATTCTATTGGCTGATTGAATCAGCCAATAGGATTTTTTTCTACCTTAATTCCGATTGGCTGATAGAATTCTATCAGCCAATCGGAATCTAAGGGACGCCATCTTGGATGACATCATTTAAAGGAACCGTCATTCAGTAAGAAGACTCCGGATAAAGAGGATGCTCCACGTCGGATGTCTTGAAGATGGACCCGCTCCGCGTCGGATGGATGAAGATAGAAGATGCCATCTGGATGCAGAATTATGCCGGTCTGGAGGACCACTTCGCCCGGCTTGGATGAAGACTTCTCCCGGCTTCGTTGAGGACTTCGGCCCGGTTGGATGAAGACTTCTGCTGCTTCCTTGAGGATGGATGTCCGGTCTTCAGAACTGTAAGTCGATCTTCAGGGGGTTAGTGTTAGGTTTTTTTAAGGGTGTATTGGGTGGGTTTATTTTTTAGGTTAGGGATTTGGGCTACAATAGAGCTAAATGCCCTTTTAAGGTCAATGCCCATCCAAATGCCCTTTTCAGGGCAATGGGGAGCTTAGGTTTTTTTAGTTAGTATTTTATTTGGTGGGTTGGTTGTGTGGGTGGTGGGTTTTACTGTTGGGGGGGTTGTTTGTATTTCTTTTTACAGGTAAAAGAGCTGATTACTTTGGGGTAATGCCCCGCAAAAGGCCCTTTTAAGGGCTATTGATAGTTTAGTTTAGGCTAGGGTTTTTTTTTATTTTGGGGGCTTTTTTATTTTGATAGGGCTATTAGATTAGGTGTAATTAGTTTAAAGATCTGTAATTTGTTTTTTATTTTCTGTAATTTAGTGTTTGTTTCTTTTTGTAATTTAGCTAATTTAATTTATTTAACTGTTTTTAATTTATTTAATTGTAGTGTAGTGTTAGGTGTTATTGTAATTTAGGTTAGGTTTTATTTTACAGGTAATGTTTTATTTATTTTAGCTAGGTAGTTATTAAATAGTTAATAACTATTTAGTAACTATTCTACCTAGTTAAAATAAATAAAAACTTCCCTGTAAAATAAAAATAAACCCTAAGATAGCTACAATGTAACTATTAGTTATATTGTAGCTAGCTTAGGGTTTATTTTACAGGTAAGTATTTAGTTTTAAATAGGAATAATTTAGGTAATATTAATATTTATTTAGATTTATTGTAATTATATTTAAGTTAGGGGGTGTTAGGGTTAGGGTTAGACTTAGGTTTTGGGGTTAATACATTTAGTATAGTGGCGGCGACATTGGGGGTGGCAGATTAGGGGTTAATAAATGTAGGTAGGTGGCGGCGATGTTAGGGATGGCAGATTAGGGGTTAATAATATTTAAATAGTGTTTGCGAGGCGGGAGTGTGGCAGTTTAGGGGTTAATATGTTTATTATAGTGATGGCGATGTTGAGGGCGGCAGATTAGGGGTTAATAAATGTAGGTAGGTTGCGGCAACATTTGGGGAGGGAGATTAGGGGTTAATAAATATAATGTAGGTGTCGGCGATGTTGGGGGCAGCAGATTAGGGGTTAATAAATGTAGGTAGGTTGCGGCGACATTGGGGGACGGAGATTAGGGGTTAATAAATATAATGTAGGTGTCAGCGATGTTGGGGGCAGCAGATTAGGAGTTAATAAGTATAATGTAGGCGGCGGCGATGTCCGGAGCGGTAGATTAGGGGTTAATAAATATAATGTAGGTGGCGACGATGTCGGGGATGGCAGATTAGGGGTTAATAAGTGTAAGATTAGGGGTGTTTAGACTTGGGGTTCATGTTAGGGTGTTAGGTGTAAACATAACTTTTATTTCCCCATAGGAATCAATGGGGCTGAGTTACTGAGTTTTACGCTGCTTTTTGGCCGGCTCTCCCCATTGATTCTTATGAGAAATCGTGCACAAGCACGTACGACCAGCTCACCGCTGACCTAAGCAGCGCTGGTATTGAAGTGCAGTAAGGAGCTCAATTTTGCTCTACGCTCACTTCTTGCATTTTAACGCCGGGTTTGTAAAAACCTGTAATACCAGCGCTGAAGGTAAGTGAGCGGTGAGAAAAACCTGCTTGTTAGCACCGCATAGCTCCTAACGCAAAACTCGTAATCTGGCCGAATATGTTTATAACAAGATTAATCCTATCTATATGAAACCTCATTTTCTTTTTGCAAATAATACTCCCCAAAGATCCTATAAGGTCACTCTTGGACCTAACAAATCTCAGAATACAAAAGTGAGGGAGGTTAAAGGGACAGTTTACTCAAAAATGTTCTCCCCTTTAATTTGTTCCCAATGATCCACTTTACCTGCTGGAGTGTATTAAATTGTTTACAAATAGCTCCTTTACCCTTAGATTGGCATTTGAAATAGTTGCTTTAGCATGTGGTATCCCCACCTATTCTGAAAGTTTGCGGCCGCAGGTCCAAGCTATAGATAAACTTTGTAAACACAGCCAGCAGAAGAAATTACACCCCCAGTGGGATATAGCAGAGATAAGGTAATAAAATGTTGATGTTCCATTGTTCTCTCCAAGTACTGGTGATTGGTTTATGGACAGATATAAGATAAAGAAGCAGGTATATGTACACAATGTGATACAGTAATGAGATCTGATTATACCTACAAGTTCAACCCATTTTATTAGGTGGTGGCTTCAAAACACAAAATTAGAGCTTTAATATACACAAATAAAACTTAAAAAGCTCATTTTCATATATTTTTGACTCTGCAGTTGGTAAAAAAAAAGCAATTGTAAACACATTAAGGGAAAAACTATTTTACAGTATACTGTCCCTTTAACAAATGAAGGCATATACGAATAGCTACTGGTAACAAATGGTTATGTGACACCCCTAGTAAGAAAAAATGGTCACTTTTGGACCTTTTAAAGAGTTATTGCTACTATAGGGGGCTAGTAAGGCATAAGAAGGGCAATTATTGGACCCTAAGAGGGGAAGTCATCTATATAGGAAATATTATAGTTGACAAATAGGTAGTGATAGGCTTCAACTCAGGGACATATCTAGAAAATCCTAATAGATGACCTATGAGTTTCAACTTTTCTGATATCAATTGTGACTAAAGCGGGAGAACAACAATAGAGTTTTAAGGTATCCAAAATATGGGGGGGGGGCTATTGAGCTAATTAGGCATAAAATGCGAGGAACCTAGAATCAGATTCCAATCCCCTCTGAGTAGTTTTTAAAAAAATGCAATAAATCAGTCTTGATGATAAAGATCAGACAACTAGAGATCAGACAACTAGATACTATTTGTAATCGTTTGAGATAAAGAGTAAGCTAAATAACCTGAAAGCTGTTATCCTATCTTAATGTTCTAATAGGGAGGCGGGGAAAGAGGCCAAGTACCCTCAGAACTGTAAACATGGTGCCTAAGTGGGGATAAAAGCATTGTGGGAGTAGGAAAAAATGGATTAACCACACAATTATTAGGGCGATGAACGAGCCCATACAGTGGGGCAAAAAAGTATTTAGTCAGCCACCAATTGTGCAAGTTCTCCTACTTAAGAAGATGAGAGAGGCCGGGGGGCGGAGCCAGCTTCTGAAGCGACAGGACGCGTCTTTATGAAGCTCCTTCCTTCAGTTCAGTTTTTTGAGCTATTTCTTCAAATATTTACATTTGACATGATATAATTCATATATCCTGAAGTTATTTAATCATCTACATGCTGATTGGAATTCATAAGAGCGGATATTCCGACTGGGTCCTGACCTATGTTCTTTGGAAACGCTGTTTACTACTGCCAGTTCCTAGACCATGAAGGTAAATCTGTAATATATAAAAGAAACTGCTGCGTGTGTTGCTCCTGGACTACCAGACTGCCACACAGAGAGGTGTGTGTATACATCGAGGTGGTTGTTTTTATAGGCACCTGGGCTTATAGGACTGTATTTGAAGAGATCAGATAACGTCAAATGCATTTCTAAAATGGCGGAGGTGGCATACTGGGAGGAGACAGTGAACGCCGCGCTAGAAATGACCTTCCAGAGACTTGAATTAATTCTAATAACTGAGCTTACATCTTCTCTAATGGAGATTAAACAAACTGTATCTGTTTTGGGGCTGAAGGATTCAGAGCGTATGGTCTCAAGTATTATTGAAACAGCCCCTGAGGAGAGGTCAAATCAGCTTACTACACAGAGGCCCTGTGCAAGGGATTTTTCTATACCTCTGTTAGCCCCATGCAATGTAAACAGAGCTCGTTGTGGAAGGCTTTCAGCTTGGAGTGATTCATCTGGCTTACAAGACGTTATTAAGGGGACACATATGTCATATGCCCTTGAGTCTGACACATGGATACGGGCGAGAGAAGATTTCATGCCGGAGAGATGCCGTTTCGGTATGATATCAATGGGCTAACGGAACCCTTCTGGAATTAAATTGAAGCCCCAAACAGTAAGCTAGCTCAAGATATGGGAGACACAGTTCCCACACTGTTGCTAGCAATACATCTGTCAGAGACGCTAATGTTTTTTGCTACCAGGATCCGGTATGTGAAAATGCATATGAGCTGTGACTGTTTGAAATGCTGGAGGGACATTTTTACTCGCACCTTTCAAGCTGGCTTATGTATCTTCCAAAAAACGGGTGTAGGCTAGAATACCAATGAGTTGGGTGTACATACGGAGGACTTAGTCTGCTACATCGGAAGGAGTTGTTAAAGGACACCCCTCATAACTGTTATGATATTTAGTGGACAGTTGCTCTACATGTACTTTAATTTCCTAGCCTCTCGCTTAGTGATCTCACAAGCAGCTGTTTAATATTTCGTTTTACTTATAGGAGTGATAGTACTGTGGATAATGAAGATCTATGGATGTGTGATGTCATATAGTACTACCTAAGCTTGTTATGTTATCTTTTTCTCTGTCTTGATTTTATTAAGTAATTCTATAGTTGCAATTTGGACTCTGCTCCACTTTTATTTCATATTATGCTATATCTACACAAGGGAATCCAGACTTGGGTCTAATAGATGGGGGAGATATGGTAGAGTAACTGGAGTCCTATGTGATGATACACTGTCTTATTTTGCTTAAAGTACTTAGCAATGCCCCTAGTATAATTCATTATATTACTATAAAATGGCTCCAGGTTAGAAGATTTGGTTTTATGAGACTATTTAGCTGCTACTAATACACCTATCCACTACCTGTCTGTGGAGAGAATATAATTTATCATGTTATTGACTTTTAGAGTGTTCCCTGACTGTGATAATGCAATTGCCTGCCCTGCTTTCAGTGGCCAGGAGGGGGGGGGCATGTAGTTTTACTTGCTGACACAAGTTAGGGGACACATTTTGAATGCCAACTCTCACCATTGAGGGGGAGTCAGCAATTAGTCGTAGTTTTATTTTTATAATAGTCCTTATTTCAATCCCTATGACTTAGAGCGATATCGATTTATAGTATCTCTTCATGTCGAGATACGAAGATAGATTCAGATTTAATATTGCCATACTCTTCTTCATTACATACCATTTGTCAAGGTAAAACTGTACAACAGCTAGTTGAGACCCCATTGAGCTTGTATAGCTAACCACAATATTGAATACTTATTGTATATTACTACACAGTGAAAATATTGTCTTTGAGGTGCTATGGGTCAGCGTGCCATACAGATAAGGTGCACAATAGTTATGATAGCATAGTACCTGACATACATTAATGTAGGATCCCCTATTTTAAGATAAGACAAGCAAATATCCAACTAGACTGCTTAATAATTTACTTCAGATACTTGTTCAGATCTGGGAAATCACCCGGTATAAGACTGTTGTAGACTACCTCAGGATGCCTGGATATTTGACCCATGGTTTCTCCGGAATTTATAGATCTAAATGCTTTATATTTTGAACATTATTCCTGATTCATGTGTGATAGGGGTATTCCCTCATAGGTCTTGTAGTGATGTTGCAGCTAAGCCCAGTATATTTTATGTACCTGTTGACCCTATAATGTTGCATACGCCTCCCTTTAAGGCATGAAAATATATTTGAGTTACAAGCCTTCTTTAGTATCACAGGCTCCGTTCCCCCTCACATGGTTTACCTGCTAAGCTAAGGGACACAGATCCCAAGTGTAATTTCCTACAATTTATATGTGTGTGCTTAACCATAGATGCTATTGATAAACCCTCCCTTAATATATATGTGCAATTATAGTTACGATGGCCCAAAAGGGGCCCTATATGTTCTAAACCTAAAAAGTTGTTTTATGTGTCCACCAACCACATAGATAGCATTACATTACTAGAATCACCTTTTGGCTCTTAGTTCTTTATTTCCTCTAGTTATTGAAATGTAAGTTCTCATCTATGCCTTATAATATTGTTGTAATGCGTAATCGGAGGGGATTTTAATATGGTCTGGGACCCTTCAAAAGACAAACAGTCCACCCTAACGACACATTCGGACAGAAACATTTCCTCCACCTCCAATACCTTTCGCAAACTCATTCCAACATGACATATGACGCATGGAGGTGCTTGGCACCTTCAGAAAAAGACTTTACACATTACTCCAAGGCACATAATTCGTACTCTAGAATTGATTACTTATTCTGCGACTCCTGGTCTTTAGATCAACCAAGTATCAAACCATGCACGTGGTCTGACCATGATATGGTCTGCCTAGATTTTAATAAGTTGCAGTCCCTGACTAGTAGGCCTCCTTGGAGGCTCCCAGAGCAATGGCCCTCAGACATAGAACTCCCTAAATTAACTGAGGTTGTGAGGGAATTCCTAACGCACAATGACATAGGCACCACTAGCGTATACATGATTTGGGCTGCCCTTAAGGCATACCTGCGTGGGCACTTTATTAAAAAAAACTACACAACAGCGTAAAATAGCTCATCAATCTTTAGCAAAACTGTATGGAGGTCTTCGCACTCTGGAACAATCCAACAAACTACATCCCAGTTCTCAGGGGGCACATCAGATAGGAGTCATTAGACTCTAATGATTAGAGAGGAAATCGCTAAAAGAGAAATGCAGAAAGTCAAGGAAAATTTACACAAACTCAAGCAAATATATTACTACAAAGGGAATAGAGCAGACAAACTCTTAGCTAGCAAACTTTGCAAACGCACGCAACAGAAAAGGATACCTCAAATTATAACACATAATGGAGTAGTACATTCGCCCAGAGAGATAGGTGTAGCTTTCGCAAATTATTACTCTTCCTTATACAACATCAAAGATTCTGAGATGATAGATAGAGCTAGCCACGGGGACATTAATAAATTCCTGGAGAGACTTACTCTGCCAACCCTGTCTGAAGAGGCTAGAAGAGAATTGGAGAGACAACTCACCTTGGCAGAGATTAAGGTAGCCATAGATGGCCTAGCGCCCCACAAAGCCCCAAGGACAGATGGCTTCACGGTGACTTTCTATCAAGCTCTTTGCCCGATGTTATCCCCGATCCTACTTCGGCTATTCAGAAGTGTAGCAGACAAAGGTAGCTTTTTACCTGAATTTCTTGAGGCGAATATTACCACTATTCACAAAGAGGGCAAGGACCCTCTACTCTGTTCCAGTTATAGACCCATCTCACTTATCAATGTAGACGCCAAGATCTATGCTAAAGTACTAGCTAATAGGTTAGGAAAACATTTACAGGCACTTATACACCTAGATAAAGTGGGATTTGTGTTGGACAGACAGGGTTCGGATAACACCCAATGCCTTCTGAATATATTCTCTGAGGCTGCTGACATGGGACTTCCCATGATCACCCTGTCACTAGATGCCGAGAAGGCTTTTGACAGGGTGAGATGGGATTATCTGTTCCGGACTCTTTCGGCATTCGGTATACCGGACTCCTTTAACACAGCAGTTAAAGCACTATACTCGGCCCCAACGGCAGTGGTGAGGGGACTGGGGTTCTGCTCGCCAAAAATAACAATCAGCAACGGAACTAGGCAAGGCTGCCCCCTTTCCCCACTCCTATTTGTTCTCGCGATTGAGCCTCTGGCGGCAGCCATTAGAGAATCCACAGATATTCAGGGTCTGCAGATGCATGATACTATACAGAAACTGGCGTTGTTCGCAGACGATCTTACGGTTTTTCTCACCGAACCCCTAAACTCTCTCCCCTCATTGATGCATCTCCTTAAACAATTCGGTGACATTTCTTATTACAAGATCAATGTGACTAAAATGGAGGCATACTCCATTAATATCTCACAGAGGGAAAAAGAGGCCATCCAGCTCCTCTATTCTTTCAAGTGGTCTGCAAGGGGAATCCGCCATTTGGGAGTCTTCCTTTCCCATACAAAATCCATAACTATCAGAGAGAACTACGAGACCCTCCTCACAGGAATTACCTCTGAGCTTAGCTCTAAGAGGTATGGCGAGATATCTTGGATGGGGCGGGTAGCGACACTCAAAATGATGATCCTCCCCAAACTTACCTACCTATTCCGTTGTATCCCCATCCCAATCCTAGTATCTCTAACTAGGAAATTTCAAACACTATTTAATTCGTATACCTGGCATGACAAAAGACCTTGGGTGGCATCACACATACTCCAAGCTTCAGTAGAAAAAGGAGTGATAGGTCTCCCCAATATTAGGAAATACAATGAAGCAGCAATGATAACCCATGCCACTGCTTGGGGAAGGGATCTTCCCCCAACGAGATGGAGAGACCTGGACCAGGCTTCAATGCCAGCATATACCTACTTAGAGGACCTGCTCTGGCTCCCCCCACACTGGCAGACTAAAATTCATGTTGCTAATAGTATAGTAAAGGGATACCAGGAGTCCTGGTTCAAACTTACAACATAACAATCTTATTGCCCCACACCCCTTGCCCATACACTCCGTGCAGGGACTCCTACTAGGTCTACCAGGCATACACCTGAATATGTGGACTAGCGGAGACATAAATACACTAGAAGATTTCTACTGCAACAACAACTGCGACTGCACACGGACATGCTGAACCTCCCCACAGTGACCCCCAGACTTCAGTTTGACTTATTGAGACTACGTACTTTGCTGAAATCTTGGGGCTTCTTGGAGGACTCTTTAAGAGACCTTACCCCTTGGGAAACATGATGGGTGACCAATCTCCAACCGACTAAACCCCTCTCAGCACACTATAAGTATTTAATGGGAGAACTATCTTTACCAAAAACACCACACATGGACGCCTGGGAGAAAGACCTACAACTAACATTCACACCAGAGACGTGGGGCAAGGCGATTAGCCTAACAAAAAAAGCAACCCATTGTATCACCCTCTATGAACTATATTTCAAAATAATCACAAGATGGCACCTAGTACCCACTAAGCTACAGAAGCTCTTCCCTGACCACTCACTGCTGTGCTGGAGGGAGTGCGAGGAGCCGGGGTCCCCCCTACATATTTGGCCAAGACTGAAGGAGTACTGGGGCAAGGTGGAAAAGATTTGTAAAGATCTAGACTTACTGACAACCCTAACCCCGGCTATGACAATACTACATCTAGAAATTGATAGAATCCCCAAAGCTAAACAAAATCTCATGTTATATATCCTTATCTCTGCTAAGCTGCTTATTGCCAGAAATTGGAAAAAGAATCAGCCCCCTAGATTACAGGGAGTGGTAGACTGTGTGAACTACATAAAGAACATGGAGAACTACGTCGCTAGAGAGCGTAGGCAACTAAACTACTACTGCCTCGTATGGGAACCCTGGGAATCACTGTGGACCAGTAGAAATTCCCTAGACTGACTGTCAGAGGTGAGCAAAGTACCGACCACCATTTGTAGGTCTCCTACCTTCCTATCCCTCTAATCCCTGCAGGTTACTAGGCCTGAAATAGTTCACCATATATACCTTCCAATCCCCCCCTTAAAAAGAAGCCAGATGCTGAGAAAACTGGACTGAACCACGAACTGACCAAATAACAGCAGAGAGAGGTCCTAGGTCCTTTCCTGCACACAGAGGTCCATATATAACGTAACTTTATATTGATGTAATGCCTTAATAGACTAAACCGTTCCTTGAAAGATCACACCCTTATAGATTACTCTAAAATAGCTGGTAAACCAGCAAAAAGATAATATGCATTTAAGGAATGACCCCTGTAAAAACGAGGTTTTACGACAGGAGACAATTTTAACCCCCTCTCACAAAGTTCTTCTTTTTCTCCTTGTATTTTATGTTCTTTTCTTTCTGTACTTCAAACACTGATACTTTGTGTTTACCTTGCAATGATAAAGTTGTATGTTTCAATAAAATTTAAAAAAAAAAAAATATATATATATATATTGTTGTAATGCTCAATGTATGACCAGTAGTGTATATTACTACTAATTGCCCTTACGGGTTGAGGGCCTATGTTTATGGTTACTATGTACAGTTTTATCTTTTACCTCTATAAAATATTTTAAAAAAAAAGAAGATGAGAGACAAAGGCCTCTAGTTATCAAGCTGTCTACTTACCTGCATTCGCTGGCCCAATACGCTCGCCTAAGCTCGCCTTACATCGCCGCAGCGGACCTGAATACGTTCGCCAAGTTATCAAAAAAGCTGTCAAGAAGCCGCACACCAAGTACGGAGCAATGAGCAGCGGACTGTTGTTAACTGACAGTCATCGATCTCGCTGCTCATCGGCTTCTTCGCAGCTTTTTTGATAGCCTGTCACTAAGCACCCACACTAAACTACACTGGTTTACCCCCTAAACCGCCGGTCCCGGAGCCCCCCACAACTAAATAAAGTTATTACCCCCTAAACCGCCGCTCCTGGACCCCGCCACAACTATAATAAATGTATTAACCCCTAAACCGCCGCTCCTGGACCCCGTCGCCACCTACATTATACCTATTAACCCCTATCCTGCCGCCCACTACACCTCCGCCACCTATATTAAAGTTATTAACCCCTATCCTGCCCCCCACTACACTGCCGCAACCTACATTAAATGTTTACATTTACATCCCAGACCCCGCCGCAACTAAATTAAATGTTTAACCCCTAAACCGCCGCTCCCGGACCCCGCCGCCACCTATATTAAACTTATTAACCCCTATCCTGCCCCCCCCTATACTGCCGCCACCTATATTAAAATTATTAACCCATAAACCTAAGTCTAACACTAACCCTAACCCCCTCTAACTTAAATATTAAATTAATAAATCTAAATAATATTACTCGTATTAACTAAATTATTCCTATTTAAAACTAAATACTTACCTGTAAAATAAACCCTAAGATAGCTACAATATAACTAATAATTATATTGTAGCTATTTTAGGATTTCTTTTTATTTTACAGGCAACTTTGTATTTATTTTAACTAGGTACAATAGTTATTAAATAGTTATTAACTATTTAATAACTACCTAGCTAAAATAAGTACAACATTACCTGTAAAATAAATCCTAACCTAAGTTACAATTAAACCTAACACTACACTATCATTAAATAAATTAAATAAATGACCTACAATTATATAAAATTAAATTAAATTAAATAAACTAAACTATAGTACAAACCCCCCCCCACACTAAATTACAGAAAATAAAAAAGAATTACAAGAAGTTTAAACTAATTACACCTAATCTAAGCCCCCTAATAAAATAATAAAGCCCCCCAAAATAAAAAAAAATGCCCTACCCTATTCTAAATTACCAAGTAACCAGCTCTTTTACCAGCCCTTAAAAGGGCTTTTTGCGGGGCATTGCCCCAACGTAATCAGCTCTTTTACCTGTAAAACAAAATACAACCCCCCCCAACATTAAAACCCACCACCCACATACCCCTACTCTAACCCACCCATACCCCCCTTAGAAAAACCTAACGCTAACCCCCTGAAGATCATCCTACCTTGAGCCGTCTTCACCCAACTGGGCCAAAATCTTCATCCAAGGTGCGCAGAGGAGGTGCTTCATCCGGTAGAAGTCTTCATCCAGGCGGCGTCTTCAATCTTCATCCATCCGGAGCGGAGCGGAGCCATCTTCAAAGGAGCCGACGCGGAGCCATCCTCTTCAACCGACGACTGAACGACGAATGAAGGTTCCTTTAAGGGACGTCATCCAAGATGGCGTCCCTCGATTTCCGATTGGCTGATAGGATTCTATCAGCCAATCGGAATTAAGGTAGCAAAAATCTGATTGGCTGATTCAATCAGCCAATCAGACTGAAGTTCAATCCGATTGGCTGATCCAATCAGCCAATCGGATTGAGCTTGCATTCTATTGGCTGATCGGAATAGCCAATAGAATGCGAGCTCAATCCAATTGGCTGATTGGATCAGCCAATCGGATTGAACTTCAATCTGGTTGGCTGATTGAATCAGCCAATCAGATTTTTGCTACCTTAATTCCGATTGGCTGATAGAATCCTATCAGCCAATCGGAATTTGAGGGACGCCATCTTGGATGACGTCCCTTAAAGGAACCTTTATTCGTCGTTCAGTCGTCGGTTGAAGAGGATGGCTCCGCGTCGGCTCCTTTGAAGATGGCTCCGCTCCGCCTGGATGAAGACTTCTACCGGATGAAGGACCTCCGCTGCGCTCCTTGGATGAAGATTTCGGCCCCGTTGGGTGAAGACGGCTCAAGGTAGGATGATCTTCAGGGGGGTTAGCGTTAGGTTTTTTTAAGAGGGGTTTGGGTGGGTTAGAATAGGGGTATGTGGGTGGTGGGTTTTAATGTTGGGGGGGTATTTTTTTTTACAGGTAAAAGAGCTGATTACTTTGGGGAAATGCTCCGCAAAAAGCCCTTTTAAGGGCTGGTAAAAGAGCTGGTTACTTGGTAATTTAGAATAGGGTAGGGCATTTTTTTTATTTTGGGGGGATTTATTATTTTATTAGGGGGCTTAGATTAGGTGTAATTAGTTTAAACTTCTTGTAATTCTTTTTTATTTTCTGTAATTTAGTGTTTGTTTGTTTTTTGTACTATAGTTTAGTTTATTTAATTTTATTTAATTTTAGGTAATTGTAGGTAATTTATTTAAATTATTTAATGATAGTGTAGTGTTAGGTTTAATTGAAACTTAGGTTAGGATTTATTTTACAGGTAATTTTGTAATTATTTTAGCTAGGTAGTTATTAAATAGTTAATAACTATTTAATAACTATTGTACCTAGTTAAAATAAATACAAAGTTGCCTGTAAAATAAAAAGAAATCCTAAAATAGCTATAATATAATTATTAGTTATATTGTAGCTATCTTACGGTTTATTTTACAGCTAAGTATTTAGTTTTAAATAGGAATAATTTAGTTAATACGAGTAATATTATTTAGATTTATTAAATTAATATTTAAGTTAGGGGAGGTTAGGGTTAGTGTTAGACTTAGGTTTATGGGTTAATAATTTTAATATAGGTGGCGGCGGTATAGGGGGGCAGGATAGGGGTTAATAAGTTTAATATAGGTGGCAGCGGGATCCGGGAGCGGCGGTTTAGGGGTTAAACATTTCATTTAGTTGCGGTGGGGTCCGGGAGTGGCAGTTTAGGGGTTAATGAGTTTAATGTAGGTTGCGGCGGTGTAGTGGGGGGCAGGATATGGGTTAATAACTTTAATATAGGTGGCGGTGGGGTCCGGGTGCGGCGGTTTAGGGGTTAAACTATTTATTTAGTTGCGACGGGGTCCGGGATCCGCAGGATAGGGGTTAATAAGTTTATGTAGGTGGCGGTGGTATAGGGGGCGGCAGATTAGGGGTTAATATGTATAATGTAGGTGGCGGCGGGGTCAGGGAGTGGCGGTTTAGGGGTTAACATGTTTAATATAGTTGCGGCGGGGTCCGGGAGCGGTGGTTTAGGGGGTAATAAATTTATTTTGTTGCGGCGGTGTAGGGGGGGGGCAGATTAGGGGTGTTTAGACTCGGGGTACATGTTAGGGTGTTAGGTGCAGACATCTCCCATAGGTATCAATGGGATATTGGGCAGCAGCGAACATGAGCTTTCGCTATGGTCAGACTCCCATTGATTCCTATGGGATCCGCCGCCTCCAGGGCGGCGGATTGAAATCCAGGTACGCTGGGCCAGAATAGTGGCGAGCATACCAGGTAATAGTTTGATAACTACCAAAAGTAGTCAGATTGTGCCGAACTTGCATTCGGAACATCTGTAGTGACGTAACCATCGATCTGTGCCGGAACTGAGTCCGGCGGATAAACGTAGGTTACGTCACTATATTCTACTTTTGCCGGGCAGTAGGGGTTGATAACTAAGGCGAATCAGCCTCGCCACAAATACGCTGCGGAATTCCAGTGTATTTGCGGTTGACGGCTTGATAACTAGAGGCCAGTATGTGGAAACAAATCCAGACAATCACATTGTCTGATTTGGAAAGAATTTATTTGCAAATGATGGTGGAAAATAAGTATTTGGTCAATATCAAAAGTTCATCTCAATACTTTGTTATATATCCTTTGTTGGCAATGACAGAGGTCAAACGTTTTCTGTAAGTCTTCACAAGGTTGTCACACACTGTTGCTGGTATGTTGGCCCATTCCTGCATGCAGATCTCCTCTAGAGCAGTGATGTTTTGGGGCTGTCACTGAGCAACACAGACTTTCAACTCCCTCCAAAGGTTTTCTATGGGGTTGAGATCTGGAGACTGACTAGGCCACTCCAGGACCTTGAAATGCTTCTTACGAAGCCACTCCTACGTTGCCCGGGCAGTGTGTTTGGGAACATTGTCATGCTGAAAGACCCAGCCACGTTTCATCTTCAATGCCCTTGCTGATGGAAGGAGGTTTACACTCAAAATCTCACGAAACATGACCCCATTCATTCTTTCATGTACACGGATCAGTCGTCCTGTTCCCTTTGCAGAGAAACAGCCCCAAAGCATGATGTTGCCACCCCCATGCTTCACAGTAGGTATGGTGTTCTTTGGTTGCAACTCAGCATTCTCTATCCTCCAAACACGACGATTTGTGTTTCTACCAAACAGTTCTACTTTGGTTTCATCTGACCATATGACATTCTCCCAGTCCGCTTCTGGATCATCCAAATGCTCTCTAGCCTACTTCAGACGGGCCCGGACATGTACTGGCTTAAGCAGTGGGACACGTCTGGCACTGCAGGATCTGAGTCCCTGGCGGCGTAGTGTGTTACTGATGGTAGCCTTTGTTACGTTGGTCCCAGCTCTCTGCAGGTCATTCACTAGGTCCCCCCGTGTGGTTCTGGGATGTTTGCTCACCGTTCTTGTGATCATTTTTGACCCCACTGGTGTCCTTCGACAGCTCTTTGGTCTTCACCATAGTGGAGTTTGGAGTGTGACTGTTTGAGGTTGTGGACAGGTGTCTTTTATACTGATAACAAGTTCAAACAGGTGCTGTTAGACCTGGCAGCTTTTTTGCATGTCTCCCCTGTCTTTTTGCCTTCTGACCTCCTGGTTTTGGACTGCTAATCAGTGCTAAAGTTCAAGTGCCCCCTAGGTAAATTGTACTGTTGATTGGTTTATCCATGATTGGCATATTTGATTTACTGGTAAGTCCCTAGTAAAGTGCACTAGAGGTGCCCAGGGCCTGTAAATCAAATGCTACTAGTGAGCCTGCAGCACTGGTTGTGCCACCTACATAAGTAGCCCTGTAATCATGTCTCAGACCTGCCACCGCAGTGTCTGTGTGTGCAGTTTTCAACTGCCAATTCGACTTGACAAGTGTACCCACTTGCCAGGCCTAAACCTTCCCTTTTCTTACATGTAAGACACCTAGGTAGCCCCATGGGCAGGGTGCAGTGTATGGTTAAGGTAGGACATATAGTAATATGGTTTATGTGTCCTAACAGTGAAATACTGCCAAATTTGGTTTTCACTGTTGCAAGACCTATCTCTCTCATAGGTTAACATGGGGGCTACCTTTATAAATGATTAAAGTGTAGATTCCCTTTGAGAGCAGATGGACAGGTGGAGTTTTGGGTCCCTGAGCTCACAATTTAAAAATACATCTTTTAGTAAAGTTGGTTTTGAGATTGTGTGTTCGAAAATATCACTTTTAGAAAGTGAGCATTTTCTTGCTTAAACCATTCTGTGACTCTGCCTTGTTTGTGGATTCCCTGTCTGGGTCAGTTTGACAGTTGGGCTGTTTGCACCTCTCACTAGACAGTGATACAAAGGGAGCTGGGGTGTAGCCCGCATTTCCTGATGAGCCATCTCTGCTAGGAGGTAGGGGGGGAGTGGTCATTCACACCTGAAAGGACTGTGCCTGCCCTCACACAATGCAGACTCCAACCCCCTGGTGTGTGCCTGAGGCCTTGCCTGGGCAAGCAAGTGAGAATCTTCTTTGAAGTAAACCTACTTCAAAGGCCAAAATGGGTATAAGAAGAGCACCCAAAACTACAGACTTTAGAATCTTTCTGGAATCTTTCTAGGATCTTGCTGGACTCACGAGGAACCTCTGCAAGGAGAAGAGCTGAAGAGCTGGAGGAGGAGTACTGTCCCTTTGCTGTGTTGCTGTGCTGGACTGGCCTGCAGTTGCTGCTTCTGCCTGAAAAGAGTGCAAAGGGTAAACTTTGCTGTGTGTCCTGCTTGAGAAAGTTCTCCATGGGCTTGGAGTAGAGCTTGCCTCCTGTTGGAAGTCTCAGGGACACCAAAGACTTCAGTTTCCTCGACCTGCAGCACTGGGAACTGTGTGTTTTGTGCTGTTCAAGAGGAGAAATCACTGCGATGCCACCACCGACGCCGCTGGCCTGCACCGTGACTTGTTGACGCCGCATGGAGCCGCATTGCCCCGCTTCACACCGCAACCCTGGTCTCACCGATGCCGTCATCGGACGACTTCACTGAGCCACTACTCGCACCGCGACCTGTGGGCCCCCGCACTCCAGCATCGCATGCTCACACCGCAGCCTGGGCATCCCCGACGCCGCAGCTCCTGCTGACACCGGCGCCGCTGCCTGCACCGTGGCCTGTGGACACCGCTCGTGAGGTACACGAAGCACCGTCCCGCACCGCAGCCCCGGCCCCCCGACGCCAGCACCATCGACTCCAGTGTTGTCACCAGGCATCCCTGCCTGCACCGTGACCTGTGGACACTGCACGTCACACTGCCCCGCTTCACAACGCAGCCCTGGTCTCACCGACGCCGCTGGACACCGTTACCGAGCAGCTGCATGCACCGTAACCTGTGGGCACCGCAAACGCCCTTTACGATAGCAAATGCGCTCAACCACAGCGCTTCAGGCAATTAAAGCTGTATAGGGAGTTATTGTAGCAGTTCCACAGTTCATCTTTTACTCATGGTTACCATAGAGGATATCAATTCTGTGCCGCATCTGTAGGCATAATTACAACCGTAGCGGTCAATTTTGCGGTTTGAGGGAGTCCAACTATCGTGTTGCCACACATCCAAGGTCACTTTTCAGATGTATTTCTGCCTAGTGTGTGTATCTCCCCCTTGGATTCCGATATTGGCGATAACGAGTAAAGTAGTGGATGCGCCTCCTGACACCTCTTCTAAGTATTTCCAATAATATTGCATCTGCTAGGGCTGCTCCAACAAACACTTCTGCTAGGAGCAGCCCTAGCAGACGCAATAATATTGCAAGTCTCTCTGGGTACTGTAGTAGCCTTTCTAGTTGTCGTGCATAACCACTTTAGGGACAAGTATTAGAATTTATCATATTTAAATATGGCAGGTTTTGAGAAAACGGAGTGGTACATTGATATGAATAAAACCTTTTCCTTACCAGGTAGTACAGCGAACACTAACCAAAATACAGAGGAGAGCCAAAGCATATTTAAAGTATTTAAAACTTATAAAACAAAAATATTGAAAGAACAAAAATTTAAATGGGAAATATCAAGCCTAAATAAATATTTAGAGGCAAAAATAATACCCAGGGGTTTACGTGTCAGAAAAAGACCTGGCTCAAATCTGAATGAACCTATGCGAGTGAATGTGCCTTTAATTGGATGACATTGATGGTAGAAGAGAATGAGTTAAGACTTAACCACATACAAACTGAATTGACTGAAGCAAAACAGAAAGTTGACGAATGAAAAAGCAATGACCAATTTGATAAATTAATGGGAGTGGTCAAACTTGAAGTTAGGAAAAATCAAGATACAATTAAATTCAGAAAAAGGAGGAAATTTGAAAGGGATTGGGAAGACTACCAACAAAATAAAATCTATAATTATTCTCCAAACTTTACAAGTAGCTCAGAATCAGGAAGTTCGACAGTTGAGGATAAAATTAGACAGAGATTTAGACAAAGACGAGGGAGAAGAAGGGATTTTTAGGCCAGAGACAACAGGAGTTTAAAGAACCGGGAGGGGAGGCAGAAAACATAAGACAAACAGTACAAGAAAGCAAAAAATATCCACTCAGGAATCACTTGAAAGAGAAACAGAAAAGTTATTAAAACCAAAAAAGTGGTAAATCTTTCTGATGCAAATCTCACAGATTATCAAATTCAGGTTTTAGGCAAAGGATTGTCATTTGCCCCTACAAATAAGTGTGATAAATTCACAGTGGTAAAAGATATAAACATATTCGCGAGAAAATTAATATTAAAGAAAACATTTGAAAATAAACCCATTGACAAAGTACTGGACAAGTTTTATATAATCTGGAAGCTCTAGCATCTGAAAGTGGTACCCAACAACCACTGACAGTGCAACATATAGGCTTTAGTACTTTAGAAAACAAATCCAGTCACATGCCTTCACTTTCTACAGTACCAAGTGTACATAATTTTGTAAAATTAGTGGAAAAGATATTCAGGAAATGGAAATAAATGTACAAGTCACTAAAAATTTAACAGGGAAACAACAATTAGCACTTAAAGAACTACAGGCTAATACGAATATCACCATTAAACCCTCGGATAAGGGATGAAATGTTATTCTAAATACTAAAGATTATTTGCAGGAATGTATGAAACAAGTCCTGGATAAACCACACTACAAATGTTTAAAAGGTGATCCCACAGAATTATATTCTGATCAGTTATACATAATTTTAGGAGAGGCATTGGAACAAGGCATAATCCATAAAAGAGAATTTGATTTTCTGAAACTTATATACCCAATAATACCTACTTTCTATACTATCCCCAAACTGCATAAGGGTAAACTACCTCCTCCAGGGAGACCCATAATATCTGGGATGGGCTCCCTTACAGAAAAAATCTCTGAATATGTTGATTATTGCCTTAGACCCTTCCTTGATATTATACCGTCCTTTGTTAAAGACTCGCTAGATGTTCTTAAAAAACTTGAAGGGCTCTCTGTTCATGAAAACTCATATATGGTGGCAATTGATGTTGAAGGATTGTACTCATCAATTCCACATGACAAAGGAGTTGAAATCTGTAAATATTTCTTAGAACTAAGAGGCCACCAATATACTGAACACACAAATTTTGTCATTTCCCTTTTGAATTTCTTGTTGAGACACAACTATTTTGTTTTCAATCAAAAAATGTATAAACAAGTCCATACATGGGATGGTCCATACAAAGATCTCAGGATTATGGATTCATTTTATAGATGATGCATTGATGTTATGGGAAGGCACAGAAGAACAATTGATTCATATTATGAATTTTATGAATATTAATAACTATAATTTAAACTTTTTTTTTTTTTATTAAATAGTTTTTATTGAGGTAAATCACATGGCATACAGCTTATGTATCATAACAAAGTGAACAACAGTATAACACAGTACATAAACTACATAACATGAGGCGTATTACCGCCTCAATTGGTACACGTACCTCGTTTTTACAGAGGCCGTCAATTAGGATCTTGCTAAACAATATGGAGCCTAGTGGCTCTTTTTAGTGAATATACAACTGGGACGGCTTTTGGATTAGCATATAGGATTGTTAGGACTATGTAGTATGGGAATATTGCAGGCACAGTGAGGATGTACATGTATGGGGGTTTAGGTCATTGCACCACGTATCTTGTGGGGGTCAAGAGAGGCTATAGTAATGCCGTCACTAGCTCCCTTGAATGTCCCGTGCCCGGCTTCCTCGTATAGCAGAATGTGGGGGAATGGCTGCAAGGGTATGGTGGTAGTGTCAGATGTCAGATAGTCTAGTTATGTACATTATGGGACATAAGAGTGTCCCATGGTTCCCAGATAAGGCAGAAGTCAGTCAGTGTCTTGCGTTCTCCGTATACATAATTTTCCATACTTCTAATGTAATTCATACAGTCTACTACTCCCTGCCATCTGGGGGGTTGGCTTTTCTTCCAATTTCTGGCTACAAGTAGTTTGGTGGAGATGAGGATGTATATTAGTAGGTTTCGTTTAGCTCTAGGGAGCAGGTCCACTCCCAAATGTAGAATCGCCAAGGCCGGGCTGACTGTTTCCACCAGCTCAAGGTCCTTACATAGGGCTTCCACCCTTTTCCAGAGACCTGACAATTTTGGGCATGACCACCAAATGTGTGTCGGGGTGCCCCTCTCTCCACACTCTCGCCAGCACATGGGAGAGTGATCGGGGTAGAGTCTCTGCAGTTTAGTAGGTACTAAATGCCATCTTGTAATTATCTTAAAATAAAGTTCATACAGGGTGACACAATGGGTGGCCTTTTTAGTGATACAAATTGCTTCCTCCCAAGCCTCCAGTGGGTAGTTAAGTTGTAGATCTCTCTCCCAGGCCTCCATGTGGATAGTTTTGGAAGGGACAGGGTCTCCCAGTAGGCACTGATAATGTACCGAGAGAGGTTTGTGGAGTTGAAGATTGGCCTTCCAGCGTAATTCCCATGGGGTAGGGTCTCTTAACGCATCTTCTAGAAAGCCCCAAGAACGCATTAGCGCTCAAAGGCGTAGAAGTGTAAAATGGAACCTCGGGGTTACAGAGGGTAGGGCCAACATGGCCGCATGGGTTTTTAGCTTCTTATTATCATAGAAGTCTGTCAGAGAGATCACTTCCGTGGTAGACCATGAGTTGGCAGGGATATCAGGCAAACCCATAAGGAGGCCTCTGATAGAATGTGTGGGTGAGGGGTGTGGGGCTATGAGTCTGTTATGTCTCAATTTCAGCCAGGTCTCCTGGCACCCCTTAACTATGTTATTAGGAATGCAAATTTTTGTCCGCCAATGTGGAGGGAGCCACAGAAGGTCCTCCAGTTCCATCAGTGCCGGCAAGGATGCCCGTTCTAGCTCCCTCCATCTGGTCTCTGGGAGGTCGTTACCCCACGCTGAGGCGTGGGTGACCATTGCTGCCTCATGGTATTTCCTCACGTTAGGGAGGCCCGCACCTCCTCTCTCTATGGGAGCTTGCAGTATGTGGGCTGCGACTCGTGGTCTCTTGTCGCGCCAAGTGTAGGCATTAAAGAGAGTCTGGAACTTCCGGATCAAAGATACCGGAATTGGGATGGGAATACATCGGAACGCGTATGTGAGTCTGGGCAAGACCATCATTTTGAGAGCCGCTATTCTGCCAAACCATGAGATCTCGCCATACCTATTGGTATTCAATTCGAGTGTGATCTCTCTCAGTAATTTCTCATAGTTTTCTCTTATAATGATCCGTTTGGAATGAGATAGAAATACTCCTAGATGTTTAATGCCCTTTCTGGACCAGTTGAAAGGATAAAGGAGCCGAATGCTGTGTTCCTCTTCAAGAGGGAGGTTGAGGGAATACACCTTAGTTTTACTAACATTTATTTTGTAATATGAGAGTTCGCCAAATTTCTGCAGTAGGCGGAACAGTGGAGGGAGAGAATCTAGAGGTTCCGTGAGGAAGACCGTAAGGTCATCCGCGAATAGAGCTAGTTTCTGAATAGTGTCATGGAGCTGGAGTCCCTGTATTTCGGGGCACTTCCTGATGGCTGCGCCTAGCGGTTCGATTGCCAGCACGAACAGTAGGGGGGACAGGGGGCACCCCTGTCTTGTCCCGTTCGTTATCCGTATCGTGGGGGAACAGAAACCCAAGCCCCTCACCACAGCTGTGGGGGATGAGTAAAGTGCCATGGTAGCTTTGATATAAGCATTAGGGATCCCAAATGCCATCAGGGTCTGAGTTAAATAGTCCCATCTCACTCTGTCAAACGCCTTTTCAGCGTCGAGTGACAGAGTGAGCATGGGTAGGCCCAGATCCGCTACCTCTGAATATATGTTCAAGAGACGGCGCGTATTATCAGAGCCCTGTCTATTGAGGACAAAACCTACTTGGTCTAAGTGTATTAGTGTCTGGAGGTGTGTGCTCAGTCTGTTGGCGAGGATCTTGGCGTAGATCTTGGCGTCAACATTTATGAGGGAGATGGGCCTATAGCTAGAGCACAGCGATGGGTCCTTGCCCTCTTTGTGGATCGTAGTGATGTTAGCCTCCAGAAATTCCGGAAGGAACTCACCACGTTGGGCCACTCTATTGAAGAGACGAAGCAAAAATGGAGAGAGTGAGGGACTAAGGGTCTGATAGAAGGCGACAGTGAAGCCATCTGGTCCCGGGGCTTTGTGGGGTGCTAAATCAGCTATGGCCATGCTGACCTCCCTCAATGTAAACTGCTTTGCTAGTGCGGTCTTGGCATCAGCTGTCAGCATAGGTAGGTCTAGTCCCTCCAGGAACTGACGGATGTCATCTGGAGTGGCTTTAGTCGTCAGCTCAGCTGACGCGATGTTATAGAGGGAGGAGTAGTATTCCGCGAAGGCTACTCCTATTGCTTTGGGGGAGTGGACTGGTCCCTTCTGAGTTGTGATAGAGGCTATCCTACTCTGCTGCGTGCGCTTTCTGAGTTTATTGGCTAACAGCCTGTCTGCCCTATTGCCTTTGTAATAGTATAGCTGTTTAAGTCTATGTAGACTGTCCTGCACTCGCAAGGTTTCTCTTCTGGCAATTTCATCTCTAATGCAGCCTATCTGTTGGGCTAATAGGGATTCGGGGCATGATTTGTTAGTAGTCTCTAGAGAATAAAGCTCTCCATAGAGCTTGGCTAAGGATTGGTATCCTGTCTTACGACGGTGAGCTAACGTCTTGATGAAGTATCCTCTCAAGAATGCCTTAAGGGCTGCCCAGACCATATCTAGGGCAGTGGAGCCTGTGTCATTGTGTGTCAGAAAGTCAGTTAACTCCCTGAGAAGTGAGGGCACCTCTCTCTCAGTCAATAGTTGATCAGGGAGTTTCCAAGGGGGTCTACTAGTCAAGGTCTGTAATTCAGAGAAGTCTAAATAGACCATGTCGTGGTCTGACCATGTGCATGGTTGGATAGTCGGATTTGTCATCTTATCTAAGGACCAGGAGTCACATAAGACAAAGTCGATCCTCGAAGAGGAATTGTGTGCTTTAGAATAGTGTGTGAAATCTGTAATAGTAGGGGCTAGACACCTCCATGCATCGTATAGACAATGCTGGAACATGAGTTTTCTGAAGGCATTAGAGGTTGACGAGATATTTCTATCTAAGTGAGTGGTGAGGGGGGATCTCTTATCTCTATGTGGGTCCCATACCATGTTGAGGTCCCCGCCAATGATTAGGTGGCCTCTCTTTAGTTGGTCTACCCTGGCTAGGAACTGCCTTACAAAGGGGATCTGCTTTGTATTCGGTGCGTATACTGAGGCTAGGGTGTATTGAATGCCATTAAGTTTACAGATTAGTATGAGGAATCTACCTTCTGTATCTTTCTCAATGTGCTCTAGTGTGTAGGTTAAATCTCTACTGAGCAGAATTGCCACTCCTCGTGTCTTCCCTGTGTTATTAGAGGCGATTTCGCAGATAGGGTAATGTCGCGTGCCCTTAATGGTATTAGTTTCTCCTGACCAATGTGTCTCCTGGAGGAACAGAATGTGGATCTTGTGTGTACGGATATAATTTAGCAAGAGTTTCCTCTTCGTAGGGGAATTGAGTCCCTGCGCATTGAGAGTAGCTATTCTGATCGGTGCCATTACTAGGGTCAGTTAAGGACAAAGGGAAGGGTACAACCTTAATGGAGGGTAAAGGGAATTTGGGGGCTGCTATCGAGGAGCCAGGAACGGTAGTCTGTCAAGTTGTGGTGTCTGCTATAGTCAAGAAATCGGGTGTCCTGAATATTACTCTTATGAAAGAGTAATGAGAGGGTGAAGGAAAAAAAGTGTCAAAGAATCACTTTCGCAATGAGTGTCTCTCCTGATGTCTATCAGGGGGGCACAACTATTTTTGTGGGGCGGAGATGCGCAGAGGTCAGCCATTGCCTCCGCCAAACCCAATAACAATATTGCTTTTATAAAACAACATAAATATAACGTAACATACTTAAATTGATATGTAACATGTTAAACAGTAATAAACAAGAACATATAATCAAACTATCAAACCAGAGGGGGAATGTGCTCTGTCATCTGACCAAGTGACTCCTTAATAAGAGGTATTAGATATCTGTCAATTAGGGCTGTAGAAGTATCTGGCTTATAGTGTAGGTCCTAGTCAAAGAGGGGATATGATTTTCTGGCTGGGTGGAAAGCCTTACAGAGATGAGAAAGTGATAGGTAGCTAAGTCTGTGTTAGTGAGCTGCTTCTGTGTAAGGTCGGGGGTTGCGGTTCTGATTTACTTATATACTCTGGTCTTACTTTCCTCTAGTGGTCATATTATAACTAGTGTCACCTATAGTCGGGTGCAATTATATTGTCATTTAGGGGCAAGTCGGGTGTGGGTTCGCAGGGTATAAGGGTCAGGAGGAAAGCCAGAAGATGTAGTGTGGAGTCAGCTGGTCAGATCTCTATCGGTGTATCCTGCAGTTAAGTAGTCAGAGCAAACATTCCAGAGTAATATAAGGAACATACTTAGAGAAAAAACATAACTAGGGTGAGACATTACAGTTTATCCTTCATTCAATCAACAATAAACATAGGGGTAATCATGTCTGATTATACTAGGTACTATCAATGCATATATTGTGTATATTGAGTGTTCTATGGTTCGAACGTTAACAGGGAGATCAAGTACAACTTGTATTTAGAACATAGCACCTAGTGAGGTTATCATTTCAACTACAAAACTATGGAAGTATGAAAGTACATAGTTCAAGTTAGTATGAAATCTGGATGTCTCACCCATCTTCATCTGTGGCCTTAGGTTCCTTTTGAAAAGCGTGCGTGGGAGAAGCCCACAAAAGTCTCTGGATCAATGCAAAACTGTATTAATAGAGCTGTAAACGGATTCCCTATGTATCTTCAGCTAAGGACAAATCCCTTGAGTCTAGGGATCTTTTGGAAGTGGGTGCCGGCCGTTGTGGCAGCGGTCTCCAGGTTGGTGCAGAGGCCCTAAGTCCGCTGTTCTCAGCAGGGCCAGGATCACGGTCCCCCGAGTCCCGTGGGAGCAGTTCCCATTTCAGCAAAAGTTCTCTGGCCTGTTGTGGCGTCGTGGCGAGGAATTGCTGGCTGTCTTTGGTGATGAACAGTCGTACTGGATAGCCCCATCTATATTTAAGGCCTTTATCTCTGAGAATCTTGGTATACGGATGATAGTGCCTACGAATTTGGAGCGTGTGTGGGGAGAGGTCAGGGTAAATCTGCAGATCAGCATATTTATCTGGTAATGACTTATCTCTTGCAAGAACTCGGATGATCTTTTCTCGGAATGTGTAGTAGTGAAGCTTGGCTATTACATCACGGGGTTTCCCCTCATCTGCAGATCTAGGTCTGACCGCTCTATGTGCTCTGTCAATGAGGGTTTCATTGCCCAGGTCAGCACCCAGTGCTGCTTTGAACAGGTCTTGTAGGTAAGCATCTAGATCCTGTGGTTGAACAGTCTCTGGGATCCCTTTAATTCGAATGTTATTGCGGCGCGACCTGTCTTCCAGGTCCGCTAACTTTAGTTCTAGGTCTGTTATTTGACCAGCCAAGCATTGGGAGTAACTCAGGAGATTTGTATGATCCACAGCAAGGTCTTCCTGCCTGCGCTCCAGCGCATCTGTTCGCTCTCCAATGCTGCCTATATCTTTTTTAAGGTCAGCATGGGATTTGTCGAATTTCCTTGACAGGGAATCATGGTGGGATGCTAGCAGTGTTGTGATAGAGTCCATCAGGTTGTTAGGGGCACCTTCTATGGATGGCAATCTGGAAACTCTTTTTGTTAAGGTTTTGCCAGGTTGGGTGTCTGACAGGCTCCCTGTATCAGAACCATCATCCTCAGATCTTGTATGAGTCATTCTGGCCGGGTGCTGGAAATGGTCAACGACCGTTCTTTTAGGGGTGGCGTGTGGTTTTTGCTTTCTTTTATGGAGTTGAGACATTATGGGCCTGGGCTCCTAAATGTGATCCTAAGCTGTTTTACTTTCTTTGTTCTTGCTTTAGTGGGAATCCGCTTACTTCTAGTATGTTGGTTAGGTGCTCATGGGTTGGCGGGGTCGTGGGCTGTTGCTAAGGGGCTTACATGTTAATGTGTCTTAGAGCCTCTTAGTAAAAAGGAGAATGCTGCAAGTGGATAACAGGGTCTCAGCTGTTATGGTAACATAGGAAGGTCCGCAGCCTTGCTTCTGAGTGTCTAATCTCTCTCCCAGGGAGTTGCCCCTGCAGGGCGATATGGGACAAGGTATTTGGGTTATGACCCGCAGGCAAAAGGACCGGCGGGAAAGGGGGGAGAGAGATCAAAATTTCAAATATACAACAGTAACAGCGGGCCCTCAGCAGGGGAAAAGGAGAGTGGGTATGACCCGTGGGCACGTGGGCCAACAGGAAAGGGAGAAGAGAGCCTTGCTATCTGGTAGAAGATATTATTATATCATTAACTTTAGCAGATAACACAGGGAATATGATCCACTATTGCCTTTATTAATATACTATATAGACCTCAGCAATTATGAGGAGGCACCCATTTAAATATGAGCTTGATTGTAGATCTTCACTTAATGCACAGTGTATTTCTGTAGCTTTTTTTGCAGTGCAATCCTGGTAACATAGAATACTGCAGTTTAAATGTAAAAGACAGTCTTTTTTGTTGTGTATAAATCAACCGTGATGACAGATATCACTAAAAAGAGGATATATTTATGTCCTTGTCAGTGTATTTCACAATCCTATTGCTGTTATAGAATCCCACATGGGACAGATAAACTTTGCAGCAAACACTTCCCCAATCTGCCTGCACTTTCTTCTCCTCAATTTATAGTAAAACTGATGAAATTATACACTGTCAGTACCACTTAAAGCACAGTCTCTAGTAGTAATTGGCAAAGTATGAAAGCCTTAAGTTGCCATGCTGTAATGTTAAGCTCAGGCCCCTCTTATATACTCTGGTGTCAGTGAGGAAAATAGCTGTCCCTGTCGGCCACTTATAGGCCTCAAAGTCCAATGAGGGGGCACAATAGGCTTAGCACAAGGATTATTGATATGGCTAATATACAGTGGTTATATAAAGGTCTTACCCTCCATGTAGTTCTAAGGATCAGTAGTTATTGATCTTCCTGGACCGGTGCCGGTTATATATTTCTCTTGTTAAGTGTATCCAGTCCACGGATCATCCATTACTTATGGGATATATTCTCCTTCCCAACAGGAAGTTGCAAGAGTCCACCCACAGCAAAGCTGCTATATAGCTCCTCCCCTAACTGCCATTACCAGTCATTCTCTTGCAAGTCTCAGCATAGATAGGAGGTCGTGAGAGTCTGTGGTTTTTTATACTTAGTTTATTTCTTCAATCAAAAGTTTGTTATTTTTAAATGGCACCGGAGTGTGCTGTTTATCTCAGGCAGTATTTGGAAGAAGAATCTGCCTGCGTTTTTTCTATGATCTTAGCAGACGTAACTAAGATCCAGTTGCTGTTCTCACACATTCTGAGGAGTAAGGTACTTCAGAGGGGGAATGGCATGCAGGTTTTCCTGCAAATAAGGTATGTGCAGTAAAATATTTTTCTAAGGAATGGAATTGACTAAGAAAATACTGCTGATACCGAAGTAATGTAAGTACAGCCTTTAAATGCAGTGAAAGCGACTGGTACCAGGCTGATTGATAGAGATATATGCTAAGGTATGTGCAGCAATATATTTTTCTAAGGAATGGAATTGACTAAGAAAATACTGCTGATACCGAAGTAATGTAAGTAAAGCCTTAAATGCAGTGATAGCGACTGGATCAGGCTTATTAATAGACATACATACTCTTATAAGAATGTGTTTTAAAACGTTTGCTGGCATGTTTAATCGTTTTTTAACATATGTTTGGTGATAAAACTTATTGGGGCCTAATTTTTCCACATGGCTGGCTTAAATTTTGCATAGAAACAGTTATAGGGAAGGTAATCCACAGCTCAGCTGTGGCAGTTTTGTTGTGTCTGTTTAAAAAAAATGTCGTTTTTTTTGTTTTGTTTTTTTTTATCTGTTTTTTGCATTAAGGGGTTAATCATCCATTTGCAAGTGGGTGCAATGCTCTGTTAACTTATTACATGTACTGTAAAAATTTCGTTTGATTTACTACCTTTTTTCACTGTTTTTCAAATTTTGACAAAATTTGTTTCTCTTAAAGGCACAGTAACGTTTGTTATATTTGCTTGTTAACTTGATTTAAAGTGTTTTCCAAGCTTACTAGTCTCTTTATTAGTTCTAACATGTCTAACATAGAGGAGGCTCTGTGTTTATTATGTTTAAAGCCATGGTGGAACCCCATTTTAGAATGTGTACCAGATGTACTGATTTCATGTTAAACAATAAAGATCATTTTTTGTATTTAAAAACATTATCACCAGAGGATTCTGTCGAGGGGGAAGTTATGCCGACTAACTCTCCCCACGTGTCAGACCCTTTGACTCCCGCTTTAGGGACTCACGCTCAAATGGCGCCAAGTACATCAAGGGCACCCATAGCGTTTATTTTACCAGAGGATTCTGTCGAGGGGGAAGTTATGCCGACTAACTCTCCCCACGTGTCAGACCCTTTGACTCCCGCTCCAGGGACTCACGCTCAAATGGCGCCAAGTATATCAATGGCGCCCATAGCGTTTATTTTACAAGACATGGCAAAGGTTGTGTATAATACACTGGCAGCAGTATTAGTCAGACTACCTGAAATTAAAGGAAAGCAAAACAGCTCTGGGGGTAGATACAGAGCATACAGACGCTTTAAGAACCATGTCTGATACTACCTCACAATATGCTTAGTCTGTGGGTGATATTTGTGACTCAGGGAAGATGATTTAACCTGATTCTGATATTTCTACATTTAAAATTTATGCTTGAGAACCTCCACTTGTTGCTCAGGGAGGCTTTAGCTGCTCTGAATGAATGTGTACAATCGCAGTGCCAGAGAAATTGTGTAGACTGGATAAATAATATGCAGTGCTGGTGTGTACTTATGTTTTTCCAATACCTAAAGAGGTTTACTAAAATTTTTCATAAGGAATGGGATAGACCAGGTGTGCCGTTCTCTTCCCCTCCTATTTTTTAGAAGAATGTTTTCTAATAGTTGCCACCACACGGGACTTATGGCAGACAGTTCCTAAGGTGGAGAGAAGAGTTTCTACTCTAGCTAAGCGTACCACTACCTCTGGCGAGGACTGTTGTGCTTTTTTAGATCCAATGGATAAAAAATGTTTATTCAACAAGGTTTTATCCTGCAGCCCCTTGCACGCATTGCTCCTGTCACTGCTGCTGCGGCGTTCTGGTTTGAGTCTCTTGATGAGGCTTTACAGGCTCCATTGGATGAATATATTTGACAAGCTTAGAGCACTTAAGCTAGCCAATTCCTTTGTTTTCTGATGCCTTTGTTCCTTTGACTAGACTAACGGCTAAGAATTCTGTTTTTTACTATACTGGCGCGCAGAGCGCTATGGCTTATATCATGGTCAGCTGTCGTGACTTTAATAAATAAGCTACTTAACTTCCCTTCAAGGGGCAGACCCTATTCAGGCCTAGTTTGAAGGAGATTATTACTTATATCACTGGAGGAAAAGATCATGCCCTTCCTCAGGACAGGTCCAAATCAAGGGACAAAAAAGGCCTAATTTTCGTGCCTTTCGAAAATTCAAGGCAGGTGTGGCATCAACTTCCTCTAAGGCAAAATAAGAGGGAACTTTTGCTCAGTCCAAGGCGGTCTGGAGACAACCGGACCTGGAACAAAGATAAGCAGGTCAAGGAGCCTGCTGCTGCCTCTAAAACAGCATGAGGAACGGACCCCTATCTGGTAACGGATCCTATAGGGGGCATACTTCATTCTTCGCCCAGGCGTGGGCAAGAGATGCCCAGGATCCCTGGGCATTGGAAATTATACCCCAGAGATATCTTCTGGATTTCAAAGCTTTCCCCCCCAAAAAAGGGAGGTTTTTGCCTTTCACATTTATCTGCAAACCAGATAAAGAAAGAGACATTCTTGCATTGTGTACGTGACCCATTCAGTTCCAATAGAGGAACAGGGACACAGTTTTCCTCAAATCGGTTTGTGGTTCCCAAGGAAAGGAAACCTTCAGACCTATTTTGGATCTAAAAGATCTTAAACAAATTCTTTAGAATTCTATCATTTAAGATGGAAACTATTCGTACCATCTTAACTATGATCCAGGAGAGTCAATAGAGGACTACAATGGATTTGAAGGATGCTTATCCTCACATTACGATGCATAAAGATCACCATCGTTTTTTCAGGTTTGCCTTTCTAGACAGGCATTACCAGTTTGTAGCTCTTTCCTTTGGGTTAACTACAGCCCCTAGAATCTTTATGGAGGTTCTGGGGTCACTTTGGCGGTCCTTAGGCCGCGGGGCATAGAAGTGGCCCCTTATTTAGACGACATCCTGATACAGGCGTCAAAGTGAACAAGGAAAGAGTTCTCTATCCCCAATATCAAGGGTTTCCCTCCTAGGGATTCTGATAGATTTTGTAGAAATTAAAATTTACCTGACGGAGTCCAGGTTGTCAAAGTTTCTAAATTTCTGCCGTGTTCTTCATTCCATCCGCGCCCTTTGGTGGCTCAGTACATGAATGTAATCGGCTTAATGGTAGCGGCAAGGGACATAGTACCGTTTGCACGCCTACATTTCAGACCACTGCAACTATGCATGCTCAGCCAGAGGAACGGGGATTACACAGATTTGTTCTCCTGTTAAATCCGGACCAAGAAACCAGAGATTCTCTTCTCTGGTGACTATCTCGGGTCCATCTGTCCAAGGGTATGACCTTCCGCAGGTCAGATGGGACAATTGTTACAACAGATGCCAGCCTTTTAGGTTGGGATACAGTCTGGAACTCCCTGAAGGCTCAGGGATAGTGGACTCAGGAGGAGACCCTCCTTCTAATGAATATTCTGGAACTGGGAGCGATATTCCATGCTCTTCAGACTTGGCCTCAGTTAGCAACTCTGAGGTACATCATATTTCAGTCGGACAATATCACGACTGTGGCTTACATCAACCATCAAGGGGGAACAGAAGTTCCCTAGCAATGTTAGAAGTCTTAAAATAATTCACTGGACAGAGACTCACTCTTGTCTAAAAGCTATCCCTATCCCAGGTGTTGAGAACTGGGAGGCAGATTTTCTAAGTCGTCAGACTTTTCATCCGGGGGACTGGGAATTCCCTCCGGAGGGGTTTGCACAAGATCAAGCAGGAGAGTGCTTTGGTGCTTTTGACAGCGCCTGCGTGGCCACGCAGGACCTGGTATGCAGATCTGGTGGACATGTCATCCTTTCCACCACGGTCTCTGCTTCTGAGACATGACCCTCTACCTCAGGGTCTTTTCAACCATCTAAATATAACTAATCTGAGATGGACTGCCTGGAGACAGAACGCTTGATGTTATCAAAGCATGGCTTCTTCGAGTCAGTAATTGATACCTTAATACAGGCATAAAAGCCTGTCTCTAGGAAAATTTAACATAAGATATGGTGTAAATATCTTATTGTTATGAATCCAAGGGTTACTCATGGAGTAAAGTCTGGATTCCCAGGATATTATCATTTCTCCAAGATGATTTTGAGAAAAGGGTTGTCAGCTAGTTCTTTAAAAGGACAGGGCAGGTATTCTAGACGTTCAGGCATTTGGTCAGGCTTTGGTTAGAACCAAGCCTGTGGTTAAAAATGTTGCTCCGCCATGGAGCTTAAAGCTGGTTCTTAAGGTTCTTCAAGGAGTTCCATTTGAACCTTTTCATTCCATAGATATCAAACTTCTATCTTGGAAAGTTCCTTTTTGGTAGCTATTTCCTCGGCTCATAGAGTCTCCGAGTTATCTGCGTTGCAATGTGATTCTCCTTATCTGGTTCTCCGTACGGATAAGGTAGTCCTGTGTACCAACCTGGGTTTTTACCTAAGGTGGTATCTAACAAGAATATCACTCAAGAGATTGTTGTTCCATTCTTGTATCCTAATCCTTCTTCAAAGAAGGAACGTCTATTACACAATTTGGACGTGGTTCGTGTTTTAAAGTTTTACTTACAAGCTACTACAGATTTTCATCAAACATTCACCTTGTTTGTTGTCTATTCTGGACAGAGGAGAGGTCAAAGGACTTCAGCAACCTCTCTGTCTTTTTGGTTAAAAAGCATAATTCATTTAGCTTATGAGACTGCTGGACAGCAGCCTCCTGAAGGGATTACAGCTCATTCTACTAGAGCTGTGGTTTTCACTTGGGCCTTTTTTAAATGTGGCTTCTGTTGAACAGATTACAAGACGGAGTCTTGGTCTGCGTTTCATACTTTTTCAAATTTAACAAATTTGATACCTTGCTTCTTCGGAGGCTATTTTTGGGAGAAAGGGTTTTTTACAGGCAGTGGTAACTTCCGTTTAAGTACCTGCCTTGTCCCTCCCATCATCCGTGTACTTTAGCTTTGGTATTGGTATCCCATAAGTAATGGATGATCCGTGGACTGGATACACTTAACAAGAGAAAACATAATTTATGCTTACCTGATAAATTTATTTCTCTTGTAGTGTATCCAGTCCACGGCCCGCCCTGTCACTTTAAGGCAGGTAATTTTTCCATTAAACTACAGTCACCACTGCACCCTATGGTTTTCCTTTCTCTGCATGTTTTCGGTCGAATGACTGGTAATGGCAGTTAGGGGAGGAGCTATATAGCAGCTTTGCTGTGGGTGGACTCTTGCAACTTCCTGTTGGGAAGGAGAATATATCCCATAAGTAATGGATGATCCATGGACTGGATACACTACAAGAGAAATAAATTTATCAGGTAAGCATAAATTATGTTTTTTTCGTTTTTCCCCCCCGGACAGCCTGAGATGTGGAAAAATGGCGGATGTTCGCGCCAGTGCTGAAATGGCGCACCTACAGGCTAACGGGCTTTACTTGCGGCTGAACTGTGTCGCCGCTGGTCATCAAGCTCAGCTAAAGTCTCCGATTAACGGCTAACACTGGGGCCTGTGGATTGATCCGGTAAGTCATGGCTAAGGATGCGGGTGACCGTCTAGATATTTGGCAACTGAAGTACCTCTAGCATCTGGTGGCCACGATGCTGGTTGTAGGTAGATGGTGTCCTAGCACTCCGGAGCGGAGCCCCGACCCTCCGGAGTGAAGTTGAGCCACAAAACTAGTCCTCAGTGGTGTGAAGAGCTCACACAGATCAGCAGCTCCGGAAAGCAAAATAAAATGCGCAACACGCCAGCTCCGTTCACTAGCCAGATAAAGTTGTACGAAATCCTCAGTTCGGTCTTTCTGATGTCTCAGACTGTCCTAGAAGTAGGAAATCTACTATCTATCTTGTAGATATGGGTTTTTAGCTTAGATTTTGAGTAGTTTTAGGCAAAAAAGAGAGGAGCTCCCATACAATACGTCCTCTCACTCTGGCAGTCAACTCCGCCCCCTATAATTTAAACTTTAAGCATACATTCAGCAAATCTGAAATCAGTTTCCTTGACTTAATAATCAGAAATGAAAACCATTCATTTGTCACTGCCACTCATAGAAAGTAAACAGCGGGTAATACCCTGCTAAGAGCGGATAGTCACCACCCTGTCCATTTACTCAGAAATATACCACAAGGTCAATATCTTAGATGTCGGCGCAACTGCACTAGACTTGAAACCTTTAAAATGGAGGTTAGTGATTTAAAAAACAGATTTAAGGAAAGAAGATATTCTCAAAATTGCCTAAAAAGGCTTATAATAAAGCAAGATATTCAAATAGACAGCATATGCTTTATAAAACAATAAGTGTACGAAGAGAAGAACCAGTGAGGTTCATTAGCACCTATAATGACTGTTGGGCAAAAATCAAAACAGTCCTTTTAATACATTGGCACATTTTAACTTTGGATTCCTCAATAGCTAAATTTGTGGGAGAGGCCCCTCAAATGACAGCAAGGAAAGCGCCGAATCTGAAAGATAAATTAGTTAAAAGTCACTTCTCATTAAATAAAGGAAGTAACTGGTTAACTCAATATAAAAGTACTAATGGGAACTTTAAATATTCAAAATGTTCAGTATGTGCTAATATGGCAATTGGTAACATATTTATTGAGAAATATGTAAAAAAAAAAATGGCACATTCAGGGTCATATAAATAGTTCAAGTGAAAGAGTAGTGTACTTAGTTTATTGTAGTTACCCCTGTTATTACGTAGGAAAAGCCTACAGAGAGTTGAAGGAGAGAATTAAAGAACACAAAAGAGACATAAAAAATAAAGTGATTGATACAAGTAGTGTAGCAAGAAACTTTTTTCTTAAGCACAATAGCAATAAACATGAACTCAAATTTAGAGGTCTCCAGAAAATAGATCTCAAAGGCAGAGGTGGCAACTTGGACAAAATACTCCTACAACAAGAATGTAAATGGATTTATAACCTCAAAGCACTCTTCACTTTAGGGATGATTGAAGAGATCAATTTTGCGTGCTTCTTGTGTGAATAAATCCTCATGTTTATCTTGTGGTGCTGAATAAAGTTTTTCTTTAGTCTATTAAAAATTTAAATATAAAGGACAAGGTGGGGTTTATATCGGGGTCACCACAATAATTTAATTTCTTGATAAAATGTATTGATATTGGTCATATTCTGACTGCCTTCTATTATTATTATTATTTTCACCTTTAGATAAATTCGTAATTGTTAGAAATCGACCTGTCATATTTAACCAAAAATAGATTAACAAAATCAAGATACAAAGGAGTTAATGATGGTGATAATTCATCGTTTATAATATTTCAAAGTTGATTTAGATATTTAGTTACTTATGAAAATGATTCATGTTTTATCACAGTTCAAAAAGGGAATGAATTTAAACATTGTATCCTACATGTATTCAATTGAACTATGCATAGAAATGTTAACTTTTAACAGAGTAATTGTATCAGATTTACTGGTTAAAAATCAGTTATTATTTTACCCATTGTACGATAATATTCAAAGGCTTGATTATCCTCACACCTGTGATTATTATTGGAGCCGGAACATGCCCCAGAGCCTTAGGGGTGAAATGCGCGTAGCTGGCTGAAGTGTTTGTTGGAGAAGCCCTAGCAGACGCAATAATATTGGAAGTACATGAAAGAGGTGTCAGGAGGCACATCCACTACTTTACTCGTTATCGCCAATATCGGAATCCAAGGGGGAGATACACACACTAGGCTGGAATATACTGAGTCCCTTTACATCTGATAAGTGTACCTAGGAGGTATGGCACTGCGATAGTTGGACTCCCTCAAACCGCAAGATTGACCGCTACGGCGGTAATTATGCCTACAGATGCGGCACAGAATTGATATCCTCTATGGTAACTGGGAGTAAAAGTTGAACTGTGGAACTGCTACAATAACTCCCTATACAGCTTTAATTGCCTGAAGCGCTGTGGTTGAACACATTTGCTATCGTAAAGGGCGTTTGCTGTTAGGTCTAATCCCTGACATACTCCGACAACCCTCTTCATAATTTCACATCTTACCTGATTTATTTCATCACGGGACATATACCCTCTCACATTAGTGCTGGAACTTTGCTATTAATTTTTCCTGTGCCTTTAACAGGATAATTCAGTATTCAGACATTTATTATTATTGTTTTATTCTCCCTTTTTTTGAGAGCTCAAATTTTTTTCATTTGGTATCTATATTATGTCTTACTCCATATGCATATTGGTGTTTATTACTCTATATTTTGTCCATAGTGCACTATGGTTAGTGGGAGTATGTTTATATTTATTGCCCATGAATAGCTAGTCTCTTGGCTGTTTCAATAAACACTCTATTTTTATGCTGTGAATTATGTATGATATAATTGTGAGAATTTGCTAAGTCTAAGTATTCCTGCCCTGTGGAAATTAATCAAATTACAATATTTGGGATTAGTAGTGCTGGATAGGTCAGACTTTTTATTTCTTTATTTTTTCATATTGAATCTATTAGTTTCCTCTTGCACCAATGGCCTGTGAGTATTTAAGATATAGGTCATTGCACTAGCCCTTTATGGGGAACACTGACAATTGCTGACAACACCCCCTTTCTTGATATATATATATATATACTTATTTTCCCCCAGAAATGTTCCCTATATGCACTGTCAAATTCATGCATTTATTTGTATATTCATTTTTTTTTTAAGTGGCTGATTTAATTCACCAGTCCTGTGCTGAATGGGTCAATTGCCTTTTCAATGGCAAATTGCTCCGCATGTTACGAACAAATATTCCCTGTGTAGGTGAGATTATACAACTTCACAAAAACAGCTCTACACTTTCAGGTTAGCCTAATTACATTTTTTTCAATAGCTTTCAATGCAAGCAGAAGGTTACAAAGATTACATTTCTTACATATTCTTATTTGAAATGTCTGAACTATAAAATTCAATTTACAAACACAAAACTGCAGTGAATTACTTTAAGAGTTGTATTCTTTTCTAATATTATTACAGTTTTTGTAATTGAAGTAATATTAAAAATTAAATCTCATACAAATTATAGAAACAGCAATAATATGACAAATTGAATATAGATTGTTAATAGACATTTTAATGTTTGAAAATCAAAACAAAGTAAAACCTCCACAACCCACCAAATCCCAATTGTAATCATTCTATATCCATAACAACAGCAGTAAAGTAATGAAGGCAATTCAGTAGCACTTTATATGCAATAGTTATATAGTTATCCATAATCTATACTAGAGGACATTAAAGGGACATTAAACACTAAATACATGCTAGATAGAATGATGCATTCAAAGAAAAGATTAGTCCATGACTAACATGTAGATGTATTTCTCCAACATTGGTGTGTCCGGTCCACGGCGTCATCCTTACTTGTGGGAATATCTCTTCCCCAACAGGAAATGGCAAAGAGTCCCAGCAAAGCTGGCCATATAGTCCCTCCTAGGCTCCGCCCACCCCAGTCATTCTCTTTGCCGTTGCACAGGCAACATCTCCACGGAGATGGTTAAGAGTTTTTTGGTGTTTAAATGTAGTTTTTTATTCTTCTATCAAGTGTTTGTTATTTTAAAATAGTGCTGGTATGTACTATTTACTCTGAAACAGAAAAGGATGAAGATTTCTGTTTGTGAGAGGAAGATGATTTTAGCAGACAGTAACTAAAATCGATTGCTGTTTCCACATAGGACTGTTGAGATGAAGTAACTTCAGTTGGGGGAAACAGTTAGCAGACTTTTCTGCTTAAGGTATGACTAGCCATATTTCTAACAAGACCATGTAATGCTGGAAGGCTGTCATTTCCCCTCATGGGGACCGGTAAGCCATTTTCTTAGTCAAGCAAACAGAATAAAGGGCTTAATATGGGCTATAAAACTGGTAGACACTTTTATGGGCTAAATCGATTGCTTTATTTGGACATTTTATACATGTTTATGCTAATAATTCACATTTATAAACTTGGGGAACGTTTTTTAACGGCAGGCACTATGTTAGACACCTTTTCCAGTCAGGGAGGGCCTTCCCAGTTGTAGGCTGAGCCTCATTTTCACGCCATTACTGCGCAGTTGTTTTTGAGAGCAAGACATGCAGATGCATGTGTGAGGATCTGAAAATAGCTGGAAAAGTTTCTAGAAGGCGTCATTTGGTATCGTATTCCCCTCTGGGCTTGGTTTGGTCGCAGCAAAGGCTATAGCTGGGACTGTATAGGGGTTAAATTTGTAAACGGCTCTGGTTCCGTTATTTTAAGGGTTAAAGCTCTGAAATTGGTGTGCAATACTCTTAATGCTTTAAGACACTGTGGTGAAATTTTGGTAATTTTTGAACAATTCCTTCATACTTTTTCACATATTCAGTAATAAAGTGTTTCTGTTTAAAATTTAAAGAGACAGTAACGGTTTTGTTTTAAAACGGTTTTTGTGCTTTATTGACAAGTTTATGCCTGTTTAACATGTCTGTGCCTTCGGATAAGCTATGTTCTATATGTATGAAAGCCAATGTGTCTCCCCATTTAAATTTGTGTGATAATTGTGCCATAGCGTCCAAACAAAGTAAGGACAGTACTGCCACAGATAATGAAATTGCCCAAGATGATTCCTCAGATGAGGGGAGTAGACATGATACTACATCATCTCCTACTGTGTCTACACCAGTTTTGCCCACGCAGGAGGCCCCTAGTACATCTAGCGCGCCAATGCTTATTACCATGCAACAATTGATGGTTGTAATGGATAACTCCATAGCAAATATTTTATCCAAAATGCCTACATATCAGAGAAAGCACGATTGCTCTGTTTTAAACACTGAAGAGCAGGAGGGCGCTGATGATAATTGTTCTGTCATACGCTCACACCAATCTGAAGTGGCCATGAGGGAGGTTTTGTCAGATGGGGAAATTTCAGATTCAGGAAAAATTTCTCAACAAGCTGAACCTGATGTTGTGACATTTAAATTTAAATTAGAACATCTCCGCGCACTGCTTAAGGAGGTGTTATCTACTCTGGATGATTGTGACAACTTGGTCATTCCAGAGAAATTATGCAAGATGGACAAGTTCCTAGAGGTTCCGGTGCACCCCGACGCTTTTCCTATACCCAAGCGGGTGGCGGACATAGTAAATAAGGAGTGGGAAAAGCCCGGCATACCTTTTGTTCCCCCCCCCCTATATTTAAGAAATTATTTCCTATGGTCGACCCCAGAAAGGACTTATGGCAGAAAGTCCCTAAGGTCGAGGGGGCAGTTTCTACTCTAAACAAGCGCACTACTATTCCTATCGAGGATAGTTGTGCTTTTAAAGATCCTATGGATAAAAAATTGGAGGGTTTGCTTAAAAAGATTTTTGTACAGCAAGGTTACCTTCTACAACCCATTTCGTGCATTGTTCCTGTCACTACAGCAGCGTGGTTCTGGTTCGAAGAACTAGAAAAGTCGCTCAGTAGAGAGACTCCATATGAGGAGGTTATGGACAGAGTTCACGCACTTAAGTTGGCTAACTCTTTTATTTTAGATGCCGCTTTGCAATTAGCTAGATTAGCGCGAAAAATTCAGGGTTTGCAATTGTGGCGCGCAGAGCGCTTTGGCTAAAGTCTTGGTCAGCGGATGTATCATCCAAGACAAAATTGCTTAACATCCCTTTCAAAGGTAAAACTCTATTTGGACCAGAATTGAAAGAGATTATCTCAGACATCACTGGGGGAAAGGGCCACGCCCTTCCACAAGATAGGCCTTTCAAGGCCAAGAATAAGTCTAATTTTCGTACCTTTCGCAATTTTCGGCCTCTAATTCTGCATCCTCTAAGCAAGAGGGTAATGCCTCACAACCCAAACCAGCCTGGAAACCGATGCAAGGCTGGAACAAGGGTAAGCAGGCCAAGAAGCCTGCTGCTGCTAACAAAACAGCATGAAGGAGTAGCCCCCGATCCGGGACCGGATCTAGTAGGGGGCAGACTCTCTCTCTTTGCTCAGGCTTGGGCAAGAGATGTTCAGGATCCCTGGGCACTAGAAATAGTTTCTCAGGGTTATCTTCTGGAATTCAGGGAACTACCCCCAAGGGGAAGGTTCCACATGTCTCACTTATCCTTAAACCAAATAAAGAGACAGGCGTTCTTACATTGTGTAGAAGACCTGTTAAAGATGGGAGTGATACACCCAGTTCCAATAAAGGAACAAGGAATGGGATTTTATTCAAATCTGTTCGTAGTTCCCAAAAAAGAGGGAACCTTCAGACCGATTTTGGATTTGAAGATCCTAAACAAATTTCTCAGGGTACCATCGTTCAAGATGGAAACCATTCGAACGATTCTACCCACTATCCAGGTGTCAGGGATTCCTCTCTTACTACCTGTCAGTTATCACTGTACCTTTAATTCCCAGCTCACCTTTTTACTCTCCACCCTATTTAAGGTTGCCTCCCACTTCACATGTTGCTTAGTATTGAAGTTATACCTCTGATACACTACAAGCCAATTCCTGCCGACAACTCTGTTCATCAGACTAATCCAGACGACCTGATCACTCCTATTGCCTAAGTGAACGCTGTTCACCTTGATACGTTCCAGCTATAGAGAAATTACTTTTCGCTATTCACCTATTTCCACAGAGCTTACTAATTCTTTATTTTCTGAACCGCTCTGTTTTTCCTCTGCTCCGGATTTCATTGCCGCGGAAGTCAGCTGAGAACAACTACGCCCATCCTAGCCGGGCGGCGGTGACGTCACACGCCAAACACACAGCACAGTCCGACTGCCACAGCTCTCAATAACCGGACAAAGCACCGCACAGCTCTCACAACCATTTGTACTCCGGTAAGGCACTAAAAATAATAACATGTTCTACTGTGCTAACCTGTACCAGATTTCTATTCCTGAATGGATTGATTTGTTACTCGGACATTATGTTGCCTCAAAGATAACTATATCATTCTATGCTCAGTAGTTTGAATTGCACTTACATAGGTTACAGTTACTGCACTAATTATACGCAATTATATACTTAAGATTCAGCCTCTTATTTTTTATTTTCGTTTTTCCCAAAAACGCTTATCTGACCTCTGGAGTGTAAACCGGTTTCCCTGCTGCAATATCTCTCAGTGCATTTAGTCTGCACATGTGGCAGCTATAGGGAAATCTTATTTACACCACCCATCACAACAATCACAGCTTGGTGTTACAATGAAGATACAACCACTTGTGGTCATTGTATTTTTCAAGTAACTTTCTGCTACATAAATTTTATTATTAACACTGCCTCAGCAGTTGAGGTCCATACAATTTATTGTAAACTGTTTCTAATCCTCAGGTTTGCATACGGGTGTGACAGAATACTAAGCCCAAAAAGAAATATGGATCCAGCTGAGACCAACCCGCATATAATTGCCCTTCAGCAAAGGGTAGGCCTATTAACTGACGGTCTAAACACCCTTAAAACAGAGAACGACACTATAAAAGCTTATATTAGAGATGTGGTTGACAAAAGAATTCCTGCCACTGATCCCCAAGTTAGCCCCCCAGAGAAATTCCACGGGGATAGATCCCAGTATAGAGAATTCAAAAATGCATGTTTGCTCATGTTTGCATTAAAACCCCAAACCTATCCTAATGATAGGGTAAGGGTCCTTACTACAATATCATACTTAAGAGGTGAACCCCGTACATGGGCGAACACTTTTTTTGAGAACAACGAAGAAATCTTAAACTCATTAGAGAATTTCTTTACAGCTATGGGTCAGTTGTATGAGGACCCATATAAACAGATTACGGCTGAAACAGCCATGAGAGGGTTGAAACAAAAAAAAGATAGTGGTAGAAGACTACATCACGGATTTCAAGAAATGGGCAAAAGATACACAGTGGAACAACTTATCCTTGCGGAACCAGTTTAGATTGGGTCTCTCTGACCCTATCAAAGACGAACTTTCACGATCAGATCTACCCTCTACACTTGAAGAGTTGATGACTCTATCCATCACCATTGATAGACGCCTCAGAGAAAGGCAGCAAGAGAGGTCTTTTCATGACTCGACTTATAAAAAACAAGTAGCAATCTCACATACTACTTCTACTACAAAAACATCTTCCGAACCTATGGACATAGGTTTCGTAAAAGGACCTCTGTCTCCCCAAGAAAAGCTCAGACGACGCAACCTAAATCTTTGTCTATACTGTGCTGCTGATGATCACACAGTAAGAGACTGTCCATCCCTCCTTAGACAGAATAAGGGTAGGAGATCATTCCAGACTTTCTGTTGTACTACCCAGGTACCAACTCATTCTTATCTAACACTGTCTCTTCTCTTACAGTGGGAACAACAGCGGGCCAGCGCTTCCGCGATAGTTGATTCCGGAGCCATTGCCTCGTACATAGATAAGGAATTTGTCACTGTAAATAAAATACCACTAACTCAGAAAAAGTCTCCTGTCTTTCTTAGGGGCATAGATGGTAGAGAAATCACTACTGGACCTGTAGTCTATGAAACCGTTCCTCTCCTCGTGAGTAACACAGACCACCATAGAGAGTTTATTATTTTTGATGTCATCTGTTCACCTGTCTCCCCTGTAGTTCTGGGGCTTAAAACACACAATCCGGTTATAAATTGGTCTAACGACTCACTCACATTCTGCTCTCCCTACTGTACTAACAATTGTTTTCCGGTAACTGTCCTACAGACTACCGAAGTATCTCCTGAAAACCTTGTACCTGAAGTATACAATGAATACATTGATGTTTTTAGCAAGACAGAAAGCGAAAACCTACCCCCACACCGCAAATACGATTGTCCCATTGAGATAATTCCAGGGTCCGAAATACCCTGTGGACATATATTCCCTTTGTCGAACCCCGAACTTCTGCACTTAAAAACTTATATCCATGACAACCTAAAAAAGGGTTTCATACGCCCCTCTACCTCTCCTGCTGGTGCGGGGATATTTTTCGTGAAAAATAAAGATGGTTCACTAAGACCCATAATCGACTATAGAAAATTGAACCAAATTACCGTAAAAAATCGTTACCCTTTGCCGTTGATTCCAGAACTCATAGAGAGGCTTGAAGGGGCCAAATACTTCACCAAATTGGACTTAAGGGGGGCTTACAACCTAATCCAAAATAAGATATGGGGATGAATGGTTGACGGCGTTTCTGACTCGCTATGGCTTGTTCGAATACGTCGTCATGCCATTTGGGTTATGTAATGCCCCTGCTACTTTTCAGCATCTCATCAACGACCTGTTCAGAGACATCTTGGATGTATACATTGTCATCTATCTGGATGATATACTTATATATTCCAAGTCCTTACCTGAGCACATCTCCCATGTAAAACAAGTCCTCTCTAGACTTAGAAGTAATCATTTATATGCAAAGGCTGAAAAATGCATATTTAATTCAGAGTCTATTTCGTTCCTGGGTTACGAAATATCTCCAGCAGGCATTCGTATGGAGGACAACAAAATCAAAGCAATACTTCAGTGGCCCATCCCTAAAACTAAAAGACAGGTACAAAGTTTTATGGGATTCGTGAATTTTTATCGCAAGTTCATAAAAAATTTCTCCAAACTCACAGTTCCACTTACTACGTTAACAAAATCCAATATACCTTTCAAATGGACCTCTGACTCCCAAAAGGCATTTGATTTCTTGAAAGAGAAATTCACTACCGCCCCCATCCTCCGGTTCCCTGACCCAAAACTCCAATTTGTTCTCGAAGTTGATGCATCCAACTATGCAGTAGGCGCAATCTTGTCTCAGAGAGAAGACATAAAAAAACCTTTACACCCCATCGCCTATTACTCAAGAACTCTGAATACGGCTGAACAAAACTACCCCATCGGGGATAAAGAGTTACTCGCTATAAAGCTGTCTCTAGAACATTGGCGTCACCTGTTGGAAGGGACTCTTATTCCTATTCTAATTTTTACCGACCATAGGAATTTACAGTATCTGAAGTCTACTAGGACGCTATCTGCTAGACAAGTCCGGTGGAATCTATTCCTATCAAGGTTTAACTATCTGATTACTTTTCGTCCATCTGGAAAAAATCAGAAGGCAGATGCCCTCTCACGTATGCCAGTGGATAAACCTTCACCATCCCTTCAACAATCTGTTATCCCTGCTCAAAATTTTCTCTGCTTCACCATTGATTCCCTGCCTATCCTAAAGACTGAACAAAGAAAGGATCGAACAAAGGCGGAACTTGACCTCAAAATCAAACCTGACGGGTGCTTCTACTATAATTCTAAATTGTACATTCCACCTACTCTCAGAAGTACTCTACTCCACTCTGTACATGATTCCCTACTCGCTGGACATCCAGGGGTTACCAAGACTCTGGAATTAGTAAACAGAAACTATTGGTGGCCTCACATGACCACTGACATAAAAAACCATGTTCAGACTTGTGGCACATGTATCTCTTCTAAAAAGGATAAACAACGCCCATACGGGTTGTTACTTCCTCTACCTACACCACAGAGGCCCTTGTCCGACATCGCACTTGATTTTATTGTTGACCTACCTCCTTCCTCAAAAAACACCACTATTCTTGTTGCTGTCGATTTATTCACAAAAATGTGTCATTTCATCCCTTTTTATAAACTACCAACTGCTATGGAGACTATTCGTTTACTTATTTCCAATGTTATTAAATACCATGGTGTACCCACTACAATCCTTTCCGATCGGGGCACACAATTCTCCAGCAAGTTATGGTCTCAGTTCTGCAAAATATTCAACATTGACAGGAAACTCACCACTGCCTATCATCCGCAAACAAATGGACAGACAGAGAGATGTAACCAGTGGCTTGAACAATTCCTGAGAGCTTTCTGTTCAACACAACAAGATCTCTGGTCTGAACTTCTACCTTAATTTTGTTACAATAACACGATACATTCCACTGCCAATCAAACTCCGTTTTTCTCAAATTACGGATTCCACCCTTCCTTCCAGTTATTACCTACTTCACAGTCTCTCTCTCCCAGCATCTCGGAATTGTCTGACTCCATTTCTGCAAATTTCAGCTCTATTGAATCTTCAATAAAATGAGCCAAAGACATACAAAAACTTTATTATGACAAACACAGAAGATCTCCTCCAGTCTACCAAATAGGGGACTTAGTCTGGCTCTCCACAAAAAACCTGAGACTGAATACTCCATCCAAGAAACTCTCCCCCCTTTTTGTTGGGCCATATCCAGTTGAGAAAGTTATCAATCAAAATGCTGTCCGTCTCAAGCTGCCTGATACATTAAAGATTCACCCAACATTTCACGTCTCCCTCCTAAAACCTTATAGGGAAGTAAGGCGCTTCTCTAATCAATTGTCTACTCCAGTGGTTATAATTGATCCAAATGTTGAATATGAAATAAGAGATATTCTGGACTCCCGTCTGTACCGAGGTATTCTGCAGTACCTTATCAGCTGGAAGGGCTACTCCAAGGAGGAAGACTCTTGGGAACCTGCCAGCAACATCTCAGCACCGCGTCTAGTTTCCAGATTCCATCAGAGAAACCCTGACCGTCCTGGACTATGAGCCCCGGGAGTTGCTCATTAGATGGGGGATTCTGTCAGGGATTCCTCTCTTACTACCTGTCAGTTATCACTGTACCTTTAATTCCCAGCTCACCTTTTTACTCTCCACCCTATTTAAGGTTGCCTCCCACTTCACATGTTGCTTAGTATTGAAGTTATACCTCTGATACACTACAAGCCAATTCCTGCCGACAACTCTGTTCATCAGACTGATCCAGACGACCTGATCACTCCTATTGCCTAAGTGAACGCTGTTCACCTTGATACGTTCCAGCTATAGAGAAATTACTTTTCGCTATTCACCTATTTCCACAGAGCTTACTAATTCTTTATTTTCTGAACCGCTCTGTTTTTCCTCTGCTCCGGATTTCACTGCCGCGGCAGTCAGCTGAGAACAACTACGCCCATCCTAGCCGGGCGGCGGTGACGTCACACGCCAAACACACAGCACAGTCCGACTGCCACAGCTCTCAATAACCGGACAAAGCACCGCACAGCTCTCACAACCATTTGTACTCCGGTAAGGCACTTATAATAATAACATGTTCTACTGTGCTAACCTGTACCAGATTTATATTCCTGAATGGATTGATTTGTTACTCGGACATTATGTTGCCTCAAAGATAACTATATCATTCTATGCTCAGTAGTTTGAATTGCACTTACATAGGTTACAGTTACTGCACTAATTATACGCAATTATATACTTAAGATTCAGCCTCTTATTTTTTATTTTCGTTTTTCCCAAAAACGCTTATCTGACCTCTGGAGTGTAAACCGGTTTCCCTGCTGCAATATCTCTCAGTGTATTTAGTCTGCACATGTGGCAGCTATAGGGAAATCTTATTTACACCACCCATCACAACAATCACAGCTTGGTGTTACAATGAAGATACAACCACTTGTGGTCATTGTATTTTTCAAGTAACTTTCTGCTACATAAATTTTATTATTAACACTGCCTCAGCAGTTGAGGTCCATACAATTTATTGTAAACTGTTTCTAATCCTCAGGTTTGCATACGGGTGTGACACCAGGAAGGTCAATTTATGACTACCGTGGATCTAAAGGATGCGTACCTACATATTCCTATCCACAAAGAACATCATCAGTTCCTAAGGTTCGCCTTTCTGGACAAACATTACCAGTTTGTGGCCCTCCCATTCGGGTTAGCCACTGCTCCAAGGATTTTCACAAAGGTACTTGGGTCCCTTCTAGCGGTTCTAAGACTGAGGGGCATTGCAGTAGTACCATACTTGGACGACATTCTAATACAAGCGTCGTCCCTGTCAAAAGCAAAGGCTCATACAGACATCGTTCTAGCCTTTCTCAGATCACACGGATGAAAGGTGAACATAGAAAAAAGTTCTCTGTTTCCGTCAACAAGAGTTCCCTTCTTGGGAACAATAATAGATTCCTTAGAAATGAGGATTTTTCTGACAGAGGTCAGAAAATCAAAACTTCTAAGCACTTGTCAAGTTCTTCATTCTGTTCCACGTCCTTCCATAGCGCAGTGCATGGAAGTAGTAGGGTTGATGGTTGCAGCAATGGACATAGTTCCTTTTGCACGAATTCATCTAAGACCATTACAACTGTGCATGCTCAAACAGAAGAATGGGGACTATACAGACTTGTCTCCAGTGATTCAAGTAGATCAGAAGACCAGAGACTCACTCCGTTGGTGGCTAACCCAGGATCACCTGTCCCAGGGAATGAGCTTCCGCAGACCAGAGTGGGTCATCGTCACGACCGACGCCAGTCTAGTGGGCTGGGGCGCGGTCTGGGACTCCCTGAAAGCTCAGGGTCTATGGTCTCGGGAAGAGTCTCTTCTCCCGATAAACATTCTGGAACTGAGAGCGATATTCAATACTCTCAGGGCTTGGCCTCAAGTAGCAAAGGCCAGATTCATAAGATTCCAATCAGACAACATGACGACGGTTGCTTACATCAACCATCAGGGGGGAACAAGGAGTTCCCTGGCGATGAGAGAAGTGACCAAAATCATAAAATGGGCGGAGGATCACTCCTGCCACCTATCTTCGATCCACATCCCAGGAGTGGAAAACTGGGAGGCGGATTATCTGAGTCGTCAGGCATTCCATCCGGGGGAGTGGGAACTCCACCCGGAGATTTTTGCCCAGTTGATTCAATTATGGGGCATTCCAGACATGGATCTGATGGCGTCTCGTCAGAACTTCAAGGTTCCTTGCTACGGGTCCAGATCCAGGGATCCCAAGGCGACTCTAGTAGATGCACTAGTAGCGCCTTGGACCTTCAACCTAGCTTATGTATTTCCACCGTTTCCTCTCATTCCCAGGCTGGTAGCCAGGATCAAACAGGAGAGGGCCTCAGTGATCTTGATAGCTCCTGCGTGGCCACGCAGGACTTGGTATGCAGACCTGGTGAATATGTCATCGGTTCCACCATGAAAGCTACCTTTAAGACAGGACCTTCTTGTTCAGGGTCCATTCGAACATCCAAATCTTGTCTCCCTCCAGCTGACGGCTTGGAGATTGAACGCTTGATCCTATCAAAGCGTGGGTTTTCAGATTCTGTGATGGATACTCTGGTTCAGGCCAGAAAACCAGTAACTAGAAAGATTTACCATAAAATATGGAAAAGATATATCTGTTGGTGTGAATCCAAAGGGTTCCCATGGAATAAGATAAAAATTCCAAAGATTCTCTCCTTTCTACAAGAAGGTTTGGAGAAAGGATTATCTGCAAGTTCTCTAAAGGGACAGATCTCTGCTTTATCTGTCTTACTACATAAAAGACTGGCAGCTGTGCCAGATGTTCAAGCATTTGTTCAGGCTCTGGTTAGGATCAAGCCTGTCTACAGACCTTTGACTCCTCCCTGGAGTCTAAATCTAGTTCTTTCAGTTCTTCAAGGGGTTCCGTTTGAACCTTTACATTCCATAGATATTAAGTTACTATCTTGGAAAGTTTTGTTTTTGGTTGCTATTTCTTCTGCTAGAAGAGTTTCAGAGTTATCTGCTTTGCAGTGTTCTCCGCCTTATCTGGTGTTCCATGCAGATAAGGTGGTTTTGCGTACTAAGCCTGGTTTTCTTCCAAAGGTTGTTTCTAACAAGAATATTAACCAGGAGATAGTTGTACCTTCTTTATGTCCGAATCCAGTTTCAAAGAAGGAACGTTTGTTACACAATTTGGACGTAGTCCGTGCTCTAAAATTCTATTTAGAGGCTACAAAAGATTTCAGACAAACATCTTCTTTGTTTGTCGTCTATTCTGGTAAAAGGAGAGGTCAAAAAGCGACTTCTACCTCTCTTTCCTTTTGGCTTTAAAGCATCATCCGATTGGCTTACGAGACTGCCGGACGGCAGCCTCCTGAAAGAATCACAGCTCACTCCACTAGGGCTGTGGCTTCCACATGGGCCTTCAAGAACGAGGCTTCTGTTGACCAGATATGTAAGGCAGCGACTTGGTCTTCACTGCACACTTTTGCCAAATTTTACAAATTTGATACTTTTGCTTCTTCGGAGGCTATTTTTGGGAGAAAGGTTTTGCAAGCCGTGGTGCCTTCCGTTTAGGTAACCTGATTTGCTCCCTCCCTTCATCCGTGTCCTAAAGCTTTGGTATTGGTTCCCACAAGTAAGGATGACGCTGTGGACCGGACACACCAATGTTGGAGAAAGTAATTTATCAGGTAAGCATAAATTCTGTTTTTGTAATAGATATATTTTTTTTAAAGTTTCATTAGTTGTTTAAAACGTGACAAAATAAGTGTAAAGTTTTAGTGTCTATAAAACACTGGGAGCTGCCATGTTGTAACTTGTGTTACCTTCTCTGCTGTGGCCAATTAGGGACAGTAATACATAGGTCATTAGAGTGTGCAGCCAATGGTTGTGCTGGATTTAACAGTGTTCTGCACTTCCATTTCTAACAGGAACAGAAAAGCTCACAATTTCAGAATGGAATTACAGGCAAAGAGGACAAAATAAATCATGAAAGTATATTGCAGAGCTGTTTTATTATATACAATTTATCATTTTATATTACCATCTCAAAGTGTTTAATATTCTAAACCTCTAGTCAGACTCAGAGATACTGTAAAAAAGGCACCTCAAATGGACAAGTCAAAATTAAACTTCATGATTCAGATGAAGCATGCATTTTTCTTTTTAAATCCAATTTATGTTTATTTATTATCAAATGTACTTTGTACTCTTCATATCCTTTGCTAAAGAGCAAATCTACGTGCCTATGTCTTAAGCACTAAATGGCAACAATGTTTGAGACATTGGGGTTAATTTAACAAATATCGGCGAACATGATTCGCTATAGCGAACCATGCCTGCCTGATATCGCTAAATGCCAACAGCATATGCTGTCAGCATTTAACATTGCACAAGCATTTCTTGTTAACACATTCACGGGCAATCCGCCACTAGCAGGGGGTGTCAATCATTCCGATCTGATCGGGATGATTGCAGTCCGCCACCTAAAATGTTTAGGACAAGTTAAGGAGCAGCATTCTTGTGACTGCTGCTTCTTAACTGCCGTTTCCAGTGATCCGGAAACTATGGGTGGATAAAGCAGCATCCACTGCTTATTAAATCCGTCCCTTTGTATAACATTTTATTTATCAACCTTTACTGTTTGAAATTTAACTCTTTTTGCTAAAGTTCTAAAACCAGAAAAATACACAGCCAAACATTTCATTGGTTAACATATGAGAGTTGAAAATTTAACTCATGTAATGATGTTACATCAATAATAATAATGAAAATATAATTGCAATGCATAAATGATTAAAAAAAAGAAAAGGGGCGGAGCTTGGCCACGCCGGTAGATGGCCCCATAAGAGACTAGCTCTGCAAACTCTAAGTGCAACTCTCATAACTTTGAGAGAATATGACACGGTTCCCTACTAAGACTGTCATTCATCCACTTCTGAAGAATTGCGCATCTCATCAAGGGCTGAGGACGACTGAGAGACACAACTCTGCTGACATATACCTTGCGATAAGCACGGCTGCCTACCCGAGGCCATTCCTCCATCAACCCACACTGCTATCACACGCCTGCCATCGGTGTCTCAGTGTATCAAGGGTGAACCAAGAGTACTGGAGGTGCATCCTACGTCGATATGGATTGGAAAGCAGTGGCGAGGATTACACATTCAGCATCTCCCTTGCCGTGACTACGCCACAGAGCCTAGAGCAGAGGTAAGGAGCAGTGAACATGATAATAGCCTGCAAGTACAACAGCTCTCACAAACTGCTACAAGCAGGAAACTGATTCAGGGCTACTCAGCTAAAGACTATCGCTGACACTTTATTAGAAACAACATCCTGGACTACCTCAACCACCCTAGTTATACTCTGTATCCCTCAGAGTGATTCTTGTTATGCCAAACAGGAAAAACGCTAGGCAATCCAAAGATCTTATAAACTCGACAATGAGTGACTATCTCAGGACTGCAGAATCTCCTATCGCCTCCCTGGCGGACACTCAGCCCACCAACCTCCATATCGTACCTGTACAAATCCACCGAGTGAAACCTACCAGTATTCACCATGTTACCAAAGAGGATTACTTTCCTCGAAAGAGGACATCAAAAATGTTATGCAGAAGGTCAAAAATGTATTTGGGGAGCTGAGAAAAGACATCACGGATGTTGAACAAAGAGTCACAAGCATTGAAGAAAAACAAGGAAATATGCAGTCTGAAATTTAACAACAATCTGATAATATGCAGATCCAAACAGAAGTAGTCCAGAATCTGATGGACCACATAGAAGACCTCGAGAACAGAAGCAGGAGGAACAACTTGTGCATTAGAGGGATTCCTGAATCTGTTGCCCGTGCTGTCCTTCAGGGATATCTACAAGACCACTATAAAGACCACTATAAAGGACACCCCTTCATCTCTTGACATCCAAATCGAGAGGACTCACAGAGCTTTGTGCCAAAAACCTTCTAACAAAGCACCCCCAAGAGATGTCATCTTAAAGCTTCTATCCTTTAGGGATAAAGAGGACATTCTTAGGCACACACGCCTGAAACACCCACTAACACACGCAGGTATTGAGATTCATATATTATCTGACTTAAGTCCAGTTACATTGCAAAAAATAAGAGACCTGAAATTTATAACATCTGTTCTACAAGAGCACAAAATCCCATACAGATTGGGTTTTCCGACATGCATCACAGCCACCAAGGACAACACTTCTGCAACCTTCTGGATTATATCAGGCCTCCCATCCATCAACAGATCACTGAACTTGGACATCAAACTTCCTCCATCACTTGCCCACCTAATGGATGACAACACACCAGTGGTCCATCCTCACCCGGAAAACACAGCGTAATTACCTCCTTATCTCAACACTAAAGACAATTGATCTACCTAGAGATTTACTCTAGACAATAGAACGCTCTGGCCTGCTCTTTTGGAACTCTTATCACACCTTTACAGGACAGACGACTACCTTCAGTTAAGTTTATCTCGTTTATTTCATAATTATTATCTGAAAATTATGTTTGATGTTTGAACGCAATAAACTATGAATGCTCATGTATATGCAAACTGCTAATGGTCACACTTAGTTAACATGTTTAGCTAAATCCAAACTGCTGATGGCTATACTTAAAGGGACAGTCAACACCAGAATTTTTGTTGTTTTAAAAGATAGATAATCCCTTTATTACCCATTCCCCAGTTTTACATAACCAACACAGTTATAATAATACACTTTTTATGACATTTTATTTATTATCTTTTGACTTTCATTTTAGCCAATTAGTGCAGTGTCTGCCACAATCCACGGGCGTGCTCACAATGTTATCTATAGGGTTTAAGTACACAAGAGGTTCTGTGTGTGTAGCGCTCGATTCACTCCTGTGATTGCTGCAGGGGGTGGAGAAACAAATCCTCCTGTCGGCTCAAAGGAGAGTGGGTGCAAATATGGAAAGTCCTGTTATGCGGCCCCAAATTAAGTCTGCCAACTTAAAAGTAAATGCAAATTGATCCAGTAGAGAGGCGCACCACAGAGACAATCACTCCAAAGTAAAAGTAACTGTTAGTTTATTGCGGCACATCGTTAAAAGCATATAACAGGGCACACAGGCTCAGCAGGCTCACAGGTAAAAACACAACACAGGTGTGTCAAATAGTTACGCAGACATGTTTCGTGAGCATGCTCACTTGTTCACTGCATATGGAACCAGTCTGACACACCTTTACTTATACCACAGATTTAAAGACACAGTATAGATTTTAAAGTGGTACAAGTTAACAATGGGCTCAAAATAGTATACTTTTATTTCTAAATACTTTATATGAAGAGAGAAATTAATAAATCAAAAATTGTCTTATAGCTATCCTTGCTATCTATAGGGTTTACCTGAACTAGCTCTCCCCTGCTGTGAAAAGCAAATACAAAAGCATGTGATTAGAGGTGGCCTTCAAGGGCTTAGAAATTATCATATGAGCCTTTCTAGGTCTAGCTTTCAACTAAGAATACCAAAAGAACAAAGCAAAATTGGTGATAAACATAAATTGGAAAGTTGTTTAAAATTGCATGCCCTATTTGAAACATGAAAGGTTTTTTTGGACTTGACTGTCCCTTTAACAAACACGCCTAGCTACTTAGCCAATCTCTCTGAAGACTAGCACCTCAGACACAATTAAACACTGCAGCCACATGCACTAGGCAATCATAATGGAACAAACTACCATTATGCAACACCACAGGGAACCCTCCTTAACCCCATTCTTGATACCTCAGATGGCTTCTCCAGCACCCCAGCCAAAACAATTAAAACCCTTACCAGACTGCTGAAGGATCTAGTAGTACACAATATATGGTGTGTATTACACCCAATGACTAAAGATTACACCTTCTCAAATCCCCATCAAATATATTCCAGGATTGATTATATATTCACAGATACGGCAGGTCTCACAATTACTCCCAACTGTAATATAAACCTCACTACTTGGTCTGACCATGCTCCAGTCTCATGCACCATTCATTGGCCAAACACCCCTATCACATCCTTTACTTGGAGACTAGATGACTCTATGTTAACTAACCCAATCATACAAACAGATATACATAAACTTTGACTGAATACTTCCAACTACTGTTTGGGAGGCACATAAATGTGTCCTCAGAGGGGAATTAATTAAAATCAAAGCTAAATACACAAAGATGAGGAGAGAACGCTTGAGGGACCTTCTTGGTCAGATTGCAAACTAGGAAACACTATGCAAATTAAACCCTACTAACCCCACAATCACTGTGGCACTAGAGCAAGCTAAAACTTCAGGTGGAATATCAGAGGAAATCACTATTTCTGAGAAAAACATACTATGAGCAGGAAGACAAAGCTAGTAAACTCCTAGCTTGTGCTATTGCTCGGAGGAGACTTAAATCATATGTATATGACATGTTAGACATGCAGGGACACAGGCACAGCAATGCAAAAAAAATTGCAGACACCTTTAGAGAGTAATACAATAAGCTTTACAACATACATCCTTCACAATCCTTCTCACCAGATAGCCAGTCTACTGCACCTACTCCGTCACCAATACAAAACTATCTAACAGATGTAGACCTCCCCTCACTCACAACAGAAGATGCTGAATTACTAAAAATTTTATTTTAGGCAAAATATTTTCATTCATACAGTATTATGCTATGTGGGGATTGTCTCTTATATTTATAGAGCATACATTAGAGTAAAACACACTCCTTTGCAGTTGGTCCTGTCATATATACCTGGAGAGAGTTTACCCGACAACTCAGAGGATCCGGTCTGCTTAGTTTGCACTACATTACAGTGCTTGAATACATGTATTTGATATCTGGGCCTCCTGAGGATATCCAATCGCCTTTGTGCTAAGGACACAGTGTGCTGGACCACTGCAAAGTTTCAGCCTGCTACACATGCACCAGCTGGGTGCTTTCTGTTTGTGAGTATCCTACTCATCTGTGTTGCTGTTCTCAATTTTACTGGCGATATTAGGCCATGTTGGCGCCTCTGTGTTCTACTCTTTTTCAGATCTTCTATACCAGGATTGCCATCCTTTGACAGAGTGCTGCCTCCACGTTTGGATCACCAAGGATATATAGACTTTTATATTTTATAGGTTTTTTTGGGATTGTGTTTTATTTGAATTTCTTTTTATTCATACATTTTATGTATCACATTATTTGAATTTGTTATTGCCATCTGATTATTGCAGTAATCATATTTTAGTACATTTTTGTATGACTACGTTTTAAGAGATATCTACTAGGATATCTCATTTTTGTTGTGTTCACATATAACAAGGAAGCTCCCCCTAAGGGCGTGATGTGATACTAGTTCACATCACTCTCTCTTTATATTGTATCCAGAAAAACTAATTGACCAAACTATCAATAACTTAGTCACTGGTGAAGGTAAAGTAGTGCAACAATCCGAAAATAATAAAAAGGATAGATTGTTTTTTTCAACAGAATATAGCAACAGGAGCAGGGACATATTCAGAATTATTAAAAAAACACTGGTACCTTCTGTCTACCCTGATATCAAGTCATTCCAATTGCCCCCTATGCCATCATATCGTAGGGTTAGGAATCTTAGAGACAACCTAGTAAGGGTAGATGTTGGAACTACTAAACCAATGTCAATTAACTATTTGACTACACCCAATAAGGGATGCTACCCCTGTCTTTGCTGTGTACAGTGTAATTCTATTATCAAGGGTAAATACCTGGACCAGAAAGAAAAGAAAGCAACTTACAATCAATGACCTCTATATCTGTCAAACAGAATACGCTATCTACCTACTTAAGTGCCCATTTGGGTTGTGTTATATAGGCGAGACCATGCAGGCTGTCAGGGATAGGTTTTGTCAACACAAAACTTCCAAAAGATCTAAGGACATGACCCTGCCAGTTTCTGCACCTTTTGTACAGATGGGTCATACAGTCAGCCAACTTCGCTTCCAGGTCATTAACCATATTCCCTGGTATAGAAGAGGTGGGGATAGAGAACTTAGAACTAGATGTCCCTGCCTTACAACAAGCATGCCTGGAAAGGCAGATGTTAAAATATGTCAGAGGCAATTAGTGATTTTATTGGTTCAGGTAAGCTTTTTATATGTGTGTATTCACCTGTTTAGCTATGCATGATTAAGGACCATGTAGGTACGAAACATAACACTATTTTGAGGTCTTGTATCCTCCAATAAAGACATTGTCACCTAAAATTGCTGTGGTGCTGCCGCATCTTTTCTATGGACTGTATTAACTGGAGGAAACAGATACTCCATTGTGACTGGCACGCAATTCAAAATTAAGCCTGGATTCTACCTGTGTTTTATATATATATATAGATATGTACTGTATGTAATGTATATATCTATACCTATATATAATCATGTATTTATAGTTATAAACATATATTTGTGCAAAAAACATTATATACTGTATATATAAATAAAATATGTATTTATGAATAAATAGAACACATTCTTCTATGTAAAGAACATTATAATGTGAAATATTCATATTTCCATGTCGGGTTAGCACACATATGCGGTCGGGTTTGAGTGTGAGTAGGGTGCACTAGAAAAGTGCACGAAAACGTATTTTTATTTGCTTTTGTTATTGGGATTGAAACAGGGAATTCAACCAAACTGCTATATACAATGGATGTTTCACAACTCTTAACGTTACACTACAGTTGTTATGAATTAACCCCTTTGTACAGTGTAAAAGGGAAATCATCATTTACATGTGAGATTAACCTATTGTAATCCAAATCCATCCCAAAACTGGTAAACAATATGAATGTCATTGGTATATAGACATAGGGCCAGATTACGAGAGGCGCTCTAGCAGTTACCTGCGAGCCAGGGGCGGAACTACAGGGAGTGCAGAGGTCGCAACTGCGACCGGGCCCCCCGAGGGTGGGGGCCCAGCTTAAAAAAAATATTTTTTTTTAAATAAAAAATGTTGACCTGACACTGCCTGCACTGATATCATGTGTGTGTGATGTGATGCTTCACTAGTGTCTCTGTCTCTGACTACAGGGGTTAGTGTTTCTGTTTTACCCATTGGTGTTTATGTGTGTGTATGTATGTGACTGTGTGTGTATTTATGCATCTATGTATGTGTGTGTATGTTTGTGGAACCAGCAAATTACAGACCTTGTTACTGCAGCATGGGGGGCGGGGGGTAAACAGTGTCACTATACAGTACCACTATATACAGTACGGGGGAGGCTGGACCATATCACAGACTACTGTGGTCACTTTATAAAGTACTGGGGCGGGTAGGGTCAGGCCAGCCATCTCATCGGCAGATTACAGACTGTGTCACTGACTCACTATATACAGTACTGGTGGGTTAAACAGTTTCACTATATACAGTAATAGGGGGTCATACCATCTCACAGACAGCGGGCACAGGGTACCTCCTTTTGCAGACATGTAATCTGATTCCCATTTTTTTTTCTGTGTTAAATGTTAAAAAAAAAAGATATGTATCAAATTCACATTTTTGGGGGGGGGGGTTGGGGCGGGCCCTTCTTAGATTCTTGTCCCTAGGCCCTGTGGTTTCTAGTTACGTACATCGGGATGGTGCCACCTCAGAGCTCTAGTTAAAGGGACATTATACACTCATTTTTTCTTTGCATAAATGTTTTGTAGATGATCTATTTATATAGCCCATAAAGTTTTTTTTTTAAATAAATGTATAGTTTTGCTTATTTTTAAATAACATTGCTCTAATTTTCAGACTCCTAACCAAGCCCCAAAGTTTTATGTGAATACGGTCAGCTACCTTCTCCAGCTTGCTCCCGTTTGTGTAAAGGGTCTTTTCATATGCAAAAGAAGCGGGAGGGGGGGAGTGTCTTATTTCCCACTTGCAGTGGGCTTTCCAGCTACCTTTTCAACAGAGCCAAACTGACAGCTTCTAAGTACGTTTTTAAACAGTTTTATACTGGATTTTTATATCAGTATCTGTGCATCTTATTCTTTATAGTAGTGTCTATTACATGCAGTTATATGAAAATGAGTGTATACTGTCCCTTTAACCTTTTCATGAAACAAAAACGTTTCACAAAACACATCAAAAATACATTGAAAAGTACAGTTACAATCATAATAACACTGTCTGATAATATTTATTTAAAAAGTATTGCACAAAAAATGGTAAGAGCTTAAAAATATAAGGTCTCAGATGTTAGAAGAAAAAAAAGGCAGGCGAAAGCTTTAACATTGAGATACATACATATACATGTCTAAATATGTATGTGTATATATATATGTATATATGTGTGTGTGTACATACGTATTTATTAATTTTTTATGTGTATATACTGTATGTATTTACAGACATATATCCTATAATATAAAAGGCCAACATATCTGGCCTTACTTGACATGCTGTTTGTGGTGGCGGGGTAAAAGTGGTCGTGGCCACGCTGGAGCGTGGGCGTGGCCCGGGTGGGAGCATGGGCGTGACCATGCATGGTCGGGGCATGGTCAGGCATGGTTGGGCACGGTCGGCGCGAGAGAGGGGAGAGAAATAGAAAGAGAGGGGGAGAGACAAAAAGATATAGGAAAGAGCTAAAGAGAGGGGGAAGAGCAGAAGAGAGGGGACAGAGCAGAAGAGAGGGGGGAGAGAGAAAAATAGAGGAATGGAGAGAAAGAGCAAAAGAGAGGGATGGAGAGAGAGAGCAAAAAAAAGGGGAGAGAGACAGAGCAAAAGGGAGGGGGAAGAGAGAGAGTGCAAAAGAGAGGAGGGGAGAGAGAGCGCAAAAGAGAGGGGGGAGAGAGAGAGCGCAAAAGAGAGGGGGGAGAGAGACAGCGCAAAAGAGAGGGGGGAGAGAGAGAGCGCAAAAGAGAGGGGGGAGAGAGAGCTCAAAAGAGAGGAGGGAGAGAGCGCAAAAGAGAGGGGGGAGAGAGAGCGCAAAAGAGAGGGGGGAGAGAGAGCACTAAAGAGAGGGGGGAGAGAGAGCACTAAAGAGAGGGGGAGAGAGAGCGCAAAAGAGAGGGGGGGGGAGAGAGAGAGCGCAAAAGAGAGGGGGAGAGAGAGCGCAAAAGAGTGGGGGAGAGAGAGTGCAAAAGAGAAGGGAGAGAGAGAGCGCAAAAGAGAGGGGGGAGAGAGAGAGCACGAGAGAGAGAACCCAAAAGAAAGGGGGGAGAGAGAGCGCAAAAAGAGAGGAGGGAGAGTGCAAAAAAGAGAGGGGGAGAGAGCACAAAAAAGAGAGGGGGAGAGAGCGCAAAAGAGAGGGGGAGAGAGCACAAAAGAGAGGGGGAGAGAGAGCAAAAGAGAGGGGGGAGAGAGAGAGAGCAAAAGAGAGGGGGGAGAGAGAGAGCAAAAGAGAGGTGGAGCGAGAGAGAGCGCAAAAGAGAGGGGGAGAGAGCGCAAAAGAGAGGGGGAGAGAGCAAGGGGTGGGACCGCTGTACTGCAAAAAATGGCCCGTGTAAACGGGCTTTAGGACTAGTACACATATAAACTATAAAAAAAGGGGAGAGAGACAGAGCAAAAGGGAAGGGGAAGAGAGAGAGTGCAAAAGAGAGGAGGGGAGAGAGAGCGCAAAAGAGAGGGGGGAGAGAGAGAGCGCAAAAGAGAGGGGGGAGAGAGACAGCGCAAAAGAGAGGGGGGAGAGAGAGAGCGCAAAAGAGAGGGGGGAGAGAGAGCTCAAAAGAGAGGAGGGAGAGAGAGAGCACAAAAGAGAGGGGGGAGAGAGAGCGCAAAAGAGAGGGGGGAGAGAGAGCACTAAAGAGAGGGGGGAGAGAGAGCACTAAAGAGAGGGGGAGAGAGAGCGCAAAAGAGAGGGGGGAGAGAGAGAGCGCAAAAGAGAGGGGGAGAGAGAGCGCAAAAGAGTGGGGGAGAGAGAGTGCAAAAGAGAAGGGAGAGAGCGCAAAAGAGAGGGGGGAGAGAGAGAGCACAAGAGAGAGAACCCAAAAGAAAGGGGGGAGAGAGAGCGCAAAAAGAGAGGAGGGAGAGCGCAAAAAATAGAGGGGGAGAGAGCGCAAAAAAGAGAGGGGGAGAGAGCGCAAAAGAGAGGGGGAGAGAGCGCAAAAGAGAGGGGGAGAGAGCACAAAAGAGAGGGGGAGAGAGAGCAAAAGAGAGGGGGGAGAGAGAGAGAGCAAAAGAGAGGGGGGAGAGAGAGAGCAAAAGAGAGGTGGAGCGAGAGAGAGCGCAAAAGAGAGGGGGAGAGAGCGCAAAAGAGAGGGGGAGAGAGCAAGGGGTGGGACCGCTGTACTGCAAAAAATGGCCCGTGTAAACGGGCTTTAGGACTAGTACACATATAAACACGTAAATTCATAAGTATACATATACAGACAGACATATACAGTATATATATATAGCCCTTTGCAGTCAAGTAGAAGAAAACATGAAGAAAAAAACATATGTATGCAATATTCATATTTAATTAAGTGTTACACTGAGGATTTACTGTAAATAATTCACATTCCAATATTCTGCACATAGCAGAATATGTTTTGAGTAGGTATAGATATATATATTGTACCAAAATATCATCAGATATATGTAGAAATATGTATTTATGAATAAATAGAACAAATTCTTCTTTGTGAAGAAAATTGGAATGTGAAATATTAATATTTTTATGTCGGGTTAGCGCACTTGAGAATATGCGATCGGGTTTGCAAGCGAGTTCTCTGTCAGTAACAGAATGTTCTATACTGCAGTTTTACTGTGTGCAACGAGGGTTAGTGTAAACAATCACTGTGTACAGCGTGTAATGACAATAACAAGTTACATGTGTGATATGAGGGTTCTCTGTCAGTAACAGAATGTTCCATACTGCAGTATCACTATGTGCAGCGAGGGTTAGTGTAAACAATTACTGTGTACAGTGTGCAATGACAATAACCAGTTATATGTGTGATATGAGGGTTCTCTGTCAGTAACAGAATGTTCTATACTGCAGTATTACTGTGTGCAGCGAGGGTTAGAGTAAACAATCACTGTGTACAGTGTGCAATGACAATAACCAGTTATATGTGTGATATGAGGGTTCTCTGACAGTAACAGAATGTTCTATATTGCAGTTTTACTGTGTGCACTGCAAATTATTTCCTCCAATTGCAACAAATGCCCAAATAAGTGTAATACTCAGGAGCACATACAGTACTACTTACCCGGATCTTACTGTTTCACTAGTGTTATGCACTAATCCTGTCAGAGTCTGTTTACATACTATCGGCTAGATTACAAGTTTTGTCAGTAAAAACTTGCGTTGCTAATAAGCCTTTTTTTTCCAGCGCACACTTTAAACAACGCTGGTATTACAAGTTTTCTGAATGGCTGCGTTAGCCTCAGAAAAGTGAGCGTTGAGCAAATTTAGCGCCACTTCTCTCTGTAATAACAGCGTTGCTTACAGTAGCGGTAAGCTGGCTAAAACGTGCTCATGCACAATCTCCCCATAGGAAACAATGGGGCTGAGCTGGCTGAAAAAAAACCTAACACCTGCAAAAAAGCAGCGTTCAGCTCCTAACGCAGCCCCATTGTTTCCTATGGGGAAATACTTTCTAAGTCTACACCTAACACCCTAACATGAACCCCAAGTCTAAACACCCCTAACCTTACACTTATTAACCCCTAATCTGCTGCCCCCGACATCCTTGCCACCTGCATTATATTATTATCCCCTAACCTGCCGCTCCGGACACCGCCGCCACCTACATTATACCTATGAACCCCTAATCTGCTGCCCCTAACATTGCCGACACCTACATTATATTTATTAACCCCTAATCTGCTGCCCCCAACGTCGCCGCCACCTAACTACAATTATTAACCCCTAATCTGCCGAACGGACATCGCCGCCGCTATAATAAATGTATTAACCCCTAAACCTAAGCCTAACCCTAACCCTAACACCCCCCCTAGCTTAAATCTATTTTTAATAAATCTAAATAAAATTACTATAATTAAATAAATTATTCCTATTTAAAACTAAATACTTACCTATAAAATAAACCCTAATATAGCTACAATATTCAATGTTCCGTGCCGGAGGTCTTCAAGATGGAGCTGTTCCTCGTCGGATGGATGAAGATAGAAGATGCCGCTTGGATGAAGATGTCTGCTGGTCCGGATGTCCTCTTCTGCCCGGATAGGATGAAGACTTCTGCCGGTCTGGATGTCCTCTTCTGCCCCATCGGATGACCACTGGTGCCCGGCTGGGTGAAAACGGCTCAAGGTAGGGTGATCTTCAATGGGGTAGTGTTGGTTTTTTTTAAGGGGGGGATCGGTGGGTTTTAGAGTAGGGGTGTGTGGGTGGTGGGTTGTAATGTTGGGGGGGGGTATTGTATTTCTTTTTTTGGGGGAAATGCCCCGCAAAAAGCCCTTTTAAGGGCTGGTAAAAGAGCTGATTACTTTGGGGCAATGCCCCGCAAAAGGCCCTTTTAAGGGCTATTTGTAATTTAGTGTAGGGTAGGGAATTTTATTATTTTGGGGGGCTTTTTTATTTTATTAGGGGGATTATTACTTTGGCTCTGTTGGTATCGAGGACCCTAAAAGGTTTTTTTAATAATAAAGTATATAGTCATTTATCACTTTGAATGTTTAGGCACTTGATGACGACACTATTAGTGTATGTCCAATTAGATTTTTACACTTAGGGGGTGTGTACTGATGGGGCAGTGATTGGCCCATAGAGTGTGGGAGGGTTTCTGGCGCCTCTATAAGGCTGTATTTTTCACTTGTATATTATCAGAGGAAGGGACAGTGCTTAGTCCTGAAAAGTCACAGCACAAATAAATAATTTTTTTGTTGACTACGTTGTCCAGAGTTCAGTGAGTGCTTATCTTCAATCCTGTATATATATATATATATATATATATATATATATATATATATACTCACCGGCCACTTTATTAGGTACACCTGTTCAATTGCTTGGTAACACAAATTGCTTATCAGCCAATCACATGGCAGCAACTCAATGCATTTAGGCATCTAATGCATCTAGACGTGGTGAAAATGACTTGCTGAAGTTCAACCCGAGCATCAAAATTGGGAAGAAAGGGAATGTAAGTAACTTTGAACGTGGCATGGTTGTTGGTGCCAGGCGGGCTGGTCTGAGTATTTCAAAAACTGCTGATCTACTGGGATTTTTTACGCACAACCATCTCTAGGGTTTACAGAGAATAGTCAGAAAAAGAGAAAATATCCAGTGAGTGGCAGTTGTGTCAGCGAAAATGCCTTGTTGATGTAAGAGGTCAGAGGAGAATGGGCAGACTGGTTTGAGATGATAGAAGGGCAACAGTAACTCAAATTGTTACAACCAAGGTATTGTTACAGTTTGGGAAATTGCTTATGTTATAGTTCCATGTCTATGTATATATTGTATGCATGAGCATATTTATGTACTCTAGTCATATTAACTAGCCATGGGAAATATAGAAGCTATTTTACTATGCCCTGTTTCAAGTTACAAAAGCTATGAAGCCTTTTGTTTACCATGCTCTGTATACCTCACAGAAGGTAAGGGAGTTATTTCCCCAGGCTTCCTCCCATTCAATAGAGTCACCAAATGTTTATATGTAAATAGGAGTCTTTCATGTACCTGTTGGGGTGTGGATGGTAAATAACAGGTTATCATGGACAAAAGAACATCTGACCTTACAATCAGAACAGCTGTCCAAGCCATATGATTTATAGCTATCCACCCCCTACAATAGCCCCTATTTACATGTAAACAGATAGGACCAATGGTGTTCAGTTTTCCAAATATGGTGAGAAGTGGGAAAAATCAGAAGTAATACTAGCAGATGGGGATGGTTTTAATATATAGAACAAGATTTAGTCAGTAGAGTTAGTCAGGAGTCAGAAGAGAGAGAGAGAAGGGAGGATGAGGACAGGAAGCTAGCAGAAACATCCGTACTGTCCCAGACAACCCTATTACAACATCTGAATAAGGTACCTGTATCATGTATGTTTGTATAAGTGTATATTTGTCTTGTAAGTAAATGTTAATTGTTATCGTCTTTAGGCCTACGCATTGAATATTGTGTCATTTTATGTTTTTTGCTGATCTAATAAATAATTGTGTATTTTGAAACCAACAGTAATTTTAAGAGTCTTATTACATTGGGTTATTTATCATTTTCTCATCTATATGTGTATGTATGCAATATTTTAGGCTAGAACCTAGTCAATTCTGCCTATTAATATAATATAGAAATAACTAATCCCATAGCTACAAATTGTACATTGTAAACCCCTTTTTAGCTAAAAAATAAGCCAGATTTCATATAGTTATGTCTTACATGGTCAAGAAACATAAAATATATATTTCTGGATTAGTTAGAATTTAATTGTTAATTCCTCAATGAGCCATAAAAGCTGTATAAATAAACAGATATATTTTATGGACAAGACAAAGAAAGAAGGCGCCACAATAGTGCAGGGTCAAATGGGTCTAATACTTCCCCACTCAAATTTCCCGTACTTACTAGATTCAAAGCACTGGAATAGTGCTACACAAGCCTTCTGGGCTCTCAACAGTTGCCCAGCTAACTGCTCAAAGTGAAACAGCATGGCTCTTCTATGCCAACACGTCTCTGGGACCTCCAGCATTAGGAATCGACAGTCCGTATTCTCCTTTGTGAGTACAACACTAGGAACCGGCAGTCTGTGTTCTCTGTACAGGGAGTGCAGAATTATTAGGCAAGTTGTATTTTTGAGGATTAATTTTATTATTGAACAACAACCATGTTCTCAATGAACCCAAAAAACTCATTAATATCAAAGCTGAATAGTTTTGGAAGTAGTTTTTAGTTTGTTTTTAGTTATAGCTATTTTAGGGGGATATCTGTGTGTGCAGTTGACTATTACTGTGCATAATTATTAGGCAACTTAACAAAAAACAAATATATACCCATTTCAATTATTTATTTTTACCAGTGAAACCAATATAACATCTCAACATTCACAAATATACATTTCTGACATTCAAAAACAAAACAAAAACAAATCAGTGACCGATATAGCCACCTTTCTTTGCAAGGACACTCAAAAGCCTGCCATCCATGGATTCTGTCAGTGTTTTGATCTGTTCATCATCAACATTGCGTGCAGCAGCAACCACAGCCTCCCAGACACTGTTCAGAGAGGTGTACTGTTTTCCCTCCTTGTAAATCTCACATTTGATGATGGACCACAGGTTCTCAATGGGGTTCAGATCAGGTGAGCAAGGAGGCCATGTCATTAGATTTTCTTCTTTTATACCCTTTCTTGCCAGCCACGCTGTGAAGTACTTGGACGCGTGTGATAGAGCATTGTCCTGCATGAAAATCATGTTTTTCTTGAAGGATGCAGACTTCTTCCTGTACCACTGCTTGAAGAAGGTGTCTTCCAGAAACTGGCAGTAGGACTGGGAGTTGAGCTTGACTCCATCCTCAACCCGAAAAGGCCCCACAAGCTCATCTTTGATGATACCCGCCCAAACCAGTACTCCACCTCCACCTTGCTGGCGTCTGAGTCGGACTGGAGCTCTCTGCCCTTTACCAATCCAGCCACGGGCCCATCCATCTGGCCCATCAAGACTCACTTTCATTTCATCAGTCCATAAAACCTTAGAAAAATCAGTCTTGAGATATTTCTTGGCCCAGTCTTGACGTTTCAGCTTGTGTGTCTTGTTCAGTGGTGGTCGTCTTTCAGCCTTTCTTACCTTGGCCATGTCTCTGAGTATTGCACACCTTGTGCTTTTGGGCACTCCAGTGATGTTGCAGCTCTGAAATATGGCCAAACTGGTGGCAAGTGGCATCTTGGCAGCTGCACGCTTGACTTTTCTCAGTTCATGGGCAGTTATTTTGCGCCTTGGTTTTTCCACACGCTTCTTGCGACCCTGTTGACTATTTTGAATGAAACGCTTGATTGTTCGATGATCACGCTTCAGAAGCTTTGCAATTTTAAGAGTGCTGCATCCCTCTGCAAGATATCTCACTATTTTTGACTTTTCTGAGCCTGTCAAGTCCTTCTTTTGACCCATTTTGCCAAAGGAAAGGAAGTTGCCTAATAATTATGCACACCTGATATAGGGTGTTGATGTCATTAGACCACACCCCTTCTCATTACAGAGATGCACATCACCTAATATGCTTAATTGGTAGTAGGCTTTCGAGCCTATACAGCTTGGAGTAAGACAACATGCATAAAGAGGATGATGTGGTCAAAATACTAATTTGCCTAATAATTCTGCACTCCCTGTAGATCACTCAGATACCTCCATCTAACTCCAGGTTGATAGGGGTAGGGGTGGGAGATGTAATAAGTATATACCGCTAACTCCTCTGTAAGTCACTCTAGATAACTGACAGACACATGAGCGGTAAAAGAGATATCGTGAAAATTAAAATACTGTGGCAAGTCTAATAAAAAAATATATACAGACTTTATTAAAAAGCAATCACGACGTTCCACGGTATCAAACCGTTTTATCAAGTGTCTTGATTTTATGGACGTATGCTATATTGTCACTCTGGGATGAAATCAGAAAATATTGCATAAATACAGGGAGTGCAGAATTATTAGACAAGTTGTATTTTTGAGGATTAATTTTTTTTTTTTTTTTTTTTTTTTTTTTTTTTTTGTAATTACATTTTTATTGAGGTTAGAAGAATAAAGGTTACAATTATAATTGTCAACAGCGACATTGATAAAGATTATACAATACATCTTATAGTACAGTAGTCACATATATTGTTTACAAAACCTCACATTTTCCAGGTATTATGTAGTTAGAATCCCATATAAACATAGCTATTTAATAATCAAAAAAATTCCAATATAAATTAATAGTGGTCTCTCATGGACCAATTAACAAGGCATATGGAAATAGTGGGAAACTTTAGGGATAACTCAAAGAGAAAGAGACCGCTTTTGGATCTAAACTCATAGCCTGTTTTGAGACTAGCTGTAAAGAAGGGAGAGGTAAGTCACTATGCTACAGTCAAGAAACCGTGCCTGAACATCCTCATAATCTCCTCCACCTACGGGCATTATGAAAAAAAATAAAATAATGGAGACTAACAGCATATTGGGACATGGGGAGCCAGGGGAAGAGCAAAGCCTGGTAGAGGGGAATCGGGTGACCTATTTTTAGCTTATATCTAGTTATGGAGGTATACCTCAGGCAATGTACACTTCAAATAGGCTGTATTTGGAACTCTAGAGTGAGTTAGGAACTAAATATATGCTGCTGCGTATTAGAAGAGGACTTATCTAGCTAATATATCTAATATCACTATGCTGTTAGCCCAATAAGACTGACTGCCTCAAGTTGAAAAGGGCCCCAACAGTACTAAGGTAGTTCACAGCAACGATGAGCCTAGTACCTGAAAGCATTAAAAACAGTGCAAGCAACATATAATAACTGACAAACTTAGTGTTCAACATTAAAATGTTGCGCGTTAACCAGGGATGTCCATATAAGCATATAAAGTCCTGCTCTGTAGGAATAACATACATCGTAGCATCTCAGCTGGTGAAAGAAGCAGTAAAAGAAAAACAAACAAAAACAATCAGTAGAGCTGTTAAACTAGCATGGAGCTTTGTCAAAAGGAAGTCCCCTCAATGTCCCTTAGGGTACTCTTATGAAAATCAGTATCCTTATAATGCTTTAACCTACCCCGCTTCTCTGAAAAGACCATGAATAGTCAGTATGTCCCCTGAAGTAAAGGTTACAAAAAAAAGTAGGGTCTCTGCTCTCTGGAGTCAAGCTCAGTGTTCTCAGAACCCCAGAGTCTCTTACGATCCATGTGGCTAGCCTGGCAATAGGAATCAGAAATGACTTACGGGTCAAGGCCTCCTCCGGTTCCAAGTCCCCTAAATATGATAATGCCAGTTTCCGTTTACCACTCGTGGGAGCCGGGCTCCGCCGGCCTACGCAAGGCCAAGCTATATTACCAGCACTTGGATCAAGGCTCAGGATGGGGACTAGGCATGACGGTAGATCTCCGGATCGCAGCTCAGTCAGGTAGGGCAAAATGTCCAGATCTGCTCCCTGATCCATTGGACTATAAGGGGGTAGAGCCGGCTTATATAGGGCTCGCTGCATCAACACCGCGGCGTCAAGCATGTCTGGCGCAGGTCCTTCAGCTGTGGTCTGAGCGGCTTGCTGATGCATCGCATCATTCAGGTCTGAGGTGAAAGTGCCGCAGGATTGCAAGGGGCCGGCCAAATCTCCCCCTTCCACATCCAAGGAGTAGGGCAATTGACTCACCACAGTATCGGCAATTGGGCAAGTGGGATTCTCCTCATGTAGGTAAGCACAAAGTCCCGGATAGGTACAAATGGATTTCGCATCCAGCAGCAACTGTCCTCTCTCATTAGCCGCCACATTGAGCAATGAGTCCGAAGAAGCTCCCTGTAGCTGTGGGCTTCGCTTTCCCTCTACCGGGGATGAGTGTTCAGAAGCATGTGATAGTATACTGATGAGGCTTCGCTCCAGTTCCTCAAAGCGTCTGTCTAGTAGCTGTATTATCGATTCTTGCCAATTACTTGCCGCCGCCATATTGTCCCCACCACTGCTCAAGTTGTAGTATTAGGACTGTACTTCCCAAAACTTATAGATGCACTATTGTACGCAGTATAGTGTAGGTTTGTTCCGTGTTCAATTTGTCATCCCACCCTTATGGGAAGGTGATGCATAGAGAACGGCTCAATCGTCAGCACAACCGGCTGATTATGTCTGATATCTTCAGAACTATGGAGGGGTGAATGAGGTTCCAGGCCGTCAACAGGCCTCTGCTGCGTACCTCATTGATTCTGGACTGCTGGGCTAAAGTCAAACAGTAAATAATGTCCAATACTGCTCCACAAACACAAATTATCTCGAATTAAACTTAGTATGTGGTGAATAGGTGTGAAAAACAGCAGTTTTAAGCACTTCTCTATGGAGCCCTGGTTAGAAAGCAGCCATCACGATCAGTGGTTAGACACGCCCCCCTTTTGAGGATTAATTTTATTATTGAACAACAACCATGTTCTCAATGAACCCAAAAAACTCATTAATATCAAAGCTGAATAGTTTTGGAAGTAGTTTTTAGTTTGTTTTTAGTTATAGCTATTTTAGGGGGATATCTGTGTGTGCAGGTGACTATTACTGTGCATAATTATTAGGCAACTTAACAAAAAACAAATATATACCCATTTCAATTATTTATTTTTACCAGTGAAACCAATATAACATCTCAACATTCACAAATATACATTTCTGACATTCAAAAACAAAACAAAAACAAATCAGTGACCAATATAGCCACCTTTCTTTGCAAGGACACTCAAAAGCCTGCCATCCATGGATTCTGTCAGTGTTTTGATCTGTTCACCATCAACATTGCGTGCAGCAGCAACCACAGCCTCCCAGACACTGTTCAGAGAGGTGTACTGTTTTCCCTCCTTGTAAATCTCACATTTGATGATGGACCACAGGTTCTCAATGGGGTTAAGATCAGGTGAACAAGGAGGCCATGTCATTAGATTTTCTTCTTTTATACCCTTTCTTGCCAGCCACGCTGTGGAGTACTTGGACGCGTGTGATGGAGCATTGTCCTGCATGAAAATCATGTTTTTCTTGAAGGATGCAGACTTCTTCCTGTACCACTGCTTGAAGACGGTGTCTTCTAGAAACTGGCAGTAGGACTGGGAGTTGAGCTTGACTCCATCCTCAACACGAAAAGGCCCCACAAGCTCATCTTTGATGATACCAGCCCAAACCAGTACTCCACCTCCACCTTGCTGGCGTCTGAGTCGGACTGGAGCTCTCTGCCCTTTACCAATCCAGCCACGGGCCCATCCATCTGGCCCATCAAGACTCACTCTCATTTCATCAGTCCATAAAACCTTAGAAAAATCAGTCTTGAGATATTTCTTGGCCCAGTCTTGACGTTTCAGCTTGTGTGTCTTGTTCAGTGGTGGTCGTCTTTCAGCCTTTCTTACCTTGGCCATGTCTCTGAGTATTGCACACCTTGTGCTTTTGGGCACTCCAGTGATGTTGCAGCTCTGAAATATGGCCAAACTGGTGGCAAGTGGCATCTTGGCAGCTACACGCTTGACTTTTCTCAGTTCATGGGCAGTTATTTTGCGCCTTGGTTTTTCCACACGCTTCTTGCGACCCTGTTGTGGTCAAAATACTCATTTGCCTAATAATTCTGCACTCCCTGTATACATATATATATTTGCACTTTACAAGTCAGATTAAGGAACTAAAATTCCTCATATTAAATAACCTTTAAGACTAAATATAATTTTAATATCACTTTTAAGACTCTTACTCTTATTATTTTTAAGAGTATGCAGAATACCATCTCTGAATGCACAACACGTTGAACCTTGAAGCAGATGGGCTACAGCAGCAGAAGACCACACCGGGTGCCACTCCTGTCAGCTAAGAACTGGAAACTGAGGCTACAATTCGCACAGGCTCACCAAAATTGGACAATAGAAGATTGCAAAAACATTCCCTGGTCTGATGAGTCTCACTTTCAGCTGCAACATTCAGATGGTAGGGTCAGAATTTGGCGTAAACAACATGAAAGTATGGATCCATCCTGCCTTGTATCAACGATTCAGGCTGGTGATGTAATGGTGTGGGGGATATTTTCTTGGCACACTTTGGGCCCCTTAGTACCAACTGTGCATTGTTTAAATGCCATGGCCTACCTGAGTATTGTTGCTGACCATGTCCATCCCTTTATGACTACAGTATACCCATCTTCTGATAGCTACCTTCAGCAGGATAATGCACCATGTCACAAAGCTCAAATAATCTCAAACTGATTTATTGAACATGACAATGAGTTCACTGTACTGCAATGGCCTCCACAGTCACCAGATCTCAATCCAATAGAGCACCTTTGGGAGATGGTGGAACGGGAGATTTGCATCATGGATGTGCAGCCGACAAATCTGCAGTAACTGCATGATGCTATCATGTAAATATCGAACAAAATGTCTGAGGAATGTTTCCAACACCTTGTTGAATCTATGCCATGAAAAATTAAGGCAGTTCTAAAGGCAAAAGGGGGTCCAACCCGGTACTAGCAAGGTGTACCTAATAAAGTGGCCATTGAGTGTAAATATTTATTAATATATATATACATACATATACATCTTTAGAAATGTATATTTATGTATCTCTATGTTAAAGCCCTTTGTATGCTTTTTTTTCTAGCACCTGAGACCACATATCTTTAAACACATAACTTTTTTGTGCAATATTTTTTTTTAATAATTTTTATTAGATGGTGTTATTATGAGTGTACATATACACATGTATTTTTGTGGGAGGATTAATACAGTAAAAATGATGATAGTGCCTAAATATCTATATCTATTCCAGACACTTCCAATGGCCCTTCCTAATTCTTACCTCAAAACACAACAAAAGTTGATAAACTCCTTTATCTGGTCTTATAAACGCCCTAGAATTCCCCAGCATACTTTTTACCTTAGCAAAGAGGACGGGGGTCTAAATATCCCCAATATAATTAATTATTACAGAGCAGCACATTTAGCCAGAATAGTTTCCTGGAATCACTCACCCCCCTCAAATCTTTGGGTGCAGATAGAGAGTCATCTATCGCGAGTTAAGCATATGAGGGACCTACCTTGGCTCCCTAAAGATTCTAGGCCCTATGCGGCTTACCAAAATGACTACACTAGAGCCACCCTTGAGACGTGGGATTATGTCATCTCGCATATGAAAGGAGTGTCAACAATAATATCCCCTCTAACTCCCTTACTTTGGAATCACCTGTTCTTGACACATAGCCTTCTCACTCATACTAACACTAATAAGCTTCTACAGAACCTTCCAATATATTAATTGACTGACCCCTTAGGGATTAGGGACAGAACTTTGCTTAAAGAAGAATTAGGTTCCCCATTTCATAGCAGGTTTGCATATCTACAAATTAGACATGCCATCAATAATAGCTTACACAAGACAGACCTATTAAGACCTCTAAAACCTTTTGAGCAGCTGTGTATAAACCCTAATATTACTAAAGCACATCTTTCTATGATCTATAGAATTCTTAGGAATTCTTTCCCTGAGAAGGGCCCGGCATACTTGGCGAGGTAGACCGAGGAGCTACTGAGTGAATTAGAAGTAGAAGATTGGAAACGTTGTTTTCGGCTCACTCACTCTTCCTACACCTCCCTGACTATGTCTGAGCTCAATTATAAAATTATAGCCAGATGGTATTTAACACCACAGCAACTGCGAGTTATATATCCTACAGCTTCCCCCAGTTGTTGGAGAAGATGTGGAGGAGAAGGCACTATGACTCATATATGGTGGTCCAGCCCGAGTCTAGGTGAATTCTGGCAACAGGTGGAACAAAGTATGAATAGCACTCTAAGCACAAACATTACTCTCACACCACAAATTATTCTTCTTAGCCATATTCCAAAGATTCCTTGTATCTATCACAAGAAATTACTTCTTATTATGCTGACCTGTGCCAAGAGACTAATCCCCAGACTGTGGAAGACACAAGAAGCACCTACAATACCGCAATGGAGGTCAGAAATAACTCATGTTATTTCTTTAGAGAAAATGCACTATTGCTTACAGCAGAGCTTTCCAAACTTTTAATGTTGGCGACACACTTTTTAGACCTACATCATTTCGCGACACAGTAATTCCGTTGTACAAGCAAACAGGAGGTTAAACTAACTTGTTTTAAAAGATACGGACACATATATAAATTATATAATTACGGAATGTATTTAAAAGTAACAGTATGTATGCGCAAGAATTAAATAAAGGTTAACACCACCAATAGCTACTTACTATTTTAATGGGCTGTATGAGGTTGATGGGATGAACACAGTTTCTGAATATTTGGTGAAATATTAGCTAAAGACACTCGCATTTCATCATCAAGCCTTTTTAAGCTTCCACTTCCTATCTATATATCAAGAGCTCTGCATGTAAGACTGACTACTGCCCGTGCTGCAAACACACTGCTATCCCACTCACTGACTACACGTGCAGTCAGGAGCCAATTTTCCCACCAAAGCCGCCAATGGGAATAGTTTCAGTTCCCGTTGAGCTGTGCCAATCGGTTAAGATGATCAGTGACCCACTAGGTATCAATCACATGTCAACCATGTGATATACGTAGCAGGCAGGCGGAAAGTAAGAAACCAAAAAAAATTAAAAAAATGTTACATTCAAAAAAATTTGTGCTGAAGCAGGGACACACCTACACACTGCTGCCGACACACTAATGTGTCACGACACACAGTTTGGAAAGCACTGGCTTACAGGGTAAAAAGGATTTGATAACTAATATATTATTTATTTGGGAACAGGGAATACGAGGGAATGTCTGAGAACACTATCACTGTTAATCAAATTTGTAATTATAGCTATAACCACCATAGAATGTATCTAAGTTCAACATTACATCACGGGAGTAAAAGCGAAATCCTACACTCTCCTATAAGCTATATGTAATAGGATACTTTCCCTAACCCTTTTTCCCAATCCCCTTCCCCTTCCACCTCACCTAATTTATCATAATCCCCTTACCCTCAGGTATTTTCAACTATTGGTATAGTGTTATATCTTTTGTATTTCTTTATACATTTGAAAATCTTAAAAAAGTTGGGTCATTGATTGAAATATGTCAAATTTACTTGCATAATAATTATCTGATGTTTTAAGAAATTTATGTTATGTTGTAAAACCAATGTACCTAATAAAAATTATTTAAACATACACATGTATTTTTGGTGTGTTTTGTGACACTTTTTTGTTGTGCGTTAACTTTAATTGTGCTCAAGCATAAATAATGACGGCAGATAAGAGCCATAGGCCCAGCAAGTCTGCCCGATATTTCCTAAAAGTATAAACTGATCTAGTTCTCTAGCCTTATGCTTATCCCATGCATTTTTAAAGTCCCCCACAGTGTTCATTACTACCTCTTGTGGAAGTTTATTCCATGAATCAATCACCCTTTCTGTAAAGAAGTGCATCTGCAAATTATGGCCTAGATTTAGAGTTCGGCGGTAAAAGGGCTGTTAACGCTCCGCGGGTTTTTTTCTGGCCGCACCATAAATTTAACTCTGGTATCGAGAGTTCAAACAAATGCTGCGTTAGGCTCCAAAAAAGGAGCGTAGAGCATTTTTACCGCAAATGCAACTCTCGATACCAGAGTTGCTTACGGACGCGGCCGGCATCAAAAACGTGCTCGTGCACGATTCTCCCATAGGAAACAATGGGGCTGTTTGAGCTGAAAAAAAACCTAACACCTGCAAAAAAGCAGCGTTCAGCTCCTAACGCAGCCCCATTGTTTCCTATGGGGAAACACTTCCTACGTCTGCACCTAACACCCTAACATGTACCCCGAGTCTAAACACCCCTAACCTTACACTTATTAACCCCTAATCTGCCGCCCCCGCTATCGCTGACCCCTGCATTACACTTTTAACCCCTAATCTGCCGCTCCGTAAACCGCCGCCACCTACGTTATCCCTATGTACCCCTAATCTGCTGCCCCTAACACCGCCGACCCCTGTATTATATCTATTAACCCCTAACTTGCCCCCCACAACGTCGCCGCAAGCTACTTAAAATAATTAACCCCTAATCTTCCGACCGCAAATCGCCGCCACCTACGTTATCCCTATGTACCCCTAATCTGCTACCCCTAACATCGCCGACCCCTATGTTATATTTATTAACCCCTAATCTGCCCCCCACAACGTCGCCGACACCTACCTACACTTATTAACCCCTAATCTGCCGAGCGGACCTGAGCGCTACTATAATAAAGTTATTAACCCCTAATCCGCCTCACTAACCCTATCATAAATAGTATTAACCCCTAATCTGCCCTCCCTAACATCGCCGACACCTAACTTCAATTATTAACCCCTAATCTTCCGACCGGAGCTCACCGCTATTCTAATAAATGTATTAACCCCTAAAGCTAAGTCTAACCCTAACACTAACACCCCCCTAAGTTAAATATAATTTTTATCTAACGAAATAAATTAACTCTTATTAAATAAATAATTCCTATTTAAAGCTAAATACTTACCTGTAAAATACATCCTAATATAGCTACAATATAAATTATAATTATATTATAGCTATTTTAGGATTAATATTTATTTTACAGGCAACTTTGTAATTATTTTAACCAGGTACAATAGCTATTAAATAGTTAAGAACTATTTAATAGTTACCTAGTTAAAATAATTACAAATTTACCTGTAAAATAAATCCTAACCTAAGATATAATTAAACCTAACACTACCCTATCAATAAAATAATTAAATAAACTACCTACAATTACCTACAATTAACCTAACACTACACTATCAATAAATTAATTAAACACAATTGCTACAAATAAATAAAATTAAATAAACTATCTAAAGTACAAAAAATAAAAAAGAACTAAGTTACAGAAAATAATAAAATATTTACAAACATAAGAAAAATATTACAACAATTTTAAACTAATTACACCTACTCTAAGCCCCCTAATAAAATAACAAAGCCCCCCAAAATAAAAAATTCCCTACCCTATTCTAAAATACAAATATTACAAGCTCTTTTACCTTACCAGCCCTGAACAGGGCCCTTTGCGGGGCATGCCCCAAGAATTTCAGCTCTTTTGCCTGTAAAAAAAAACATACTATACCCCCCCCCAACATTACAACCCACCACCCACATACCCCTAATCTAACCCAAACCCCCCTTAAATAAACCTAACACTACCCCCCTGATGATCTTCCTACCTTGTCTTCACCATGCCAGGTTCACCGATCCGTCCTGGCTCCAAGATCTTCATCCACCCCAAGCGGGGGCTAGACATCCACTGAAGAAGTCCAGAAGAGGGTCCAAAGTCTTCCTCCTATCCGGCAAGAAGAGGACATCCGGACCGGCAAACATCTTCTCCAAGCGGCATCTTCTATCTTCTTCCATCCGATGACGACCGGCTCCATCTTGAAGACGTCCAGCGCGGATCCATCCTCTTCTTCCGACGACTAGACGACGAATGACGGTTCCTTTGAGGGACGTCATCCAAGATGGCGTCCCTCGAATTCCGATTGGCTGATAGGATTCTATCAGCCAATCGGAATTAAGGTAGGAATTTTCTGATTGGCTGATGGAATCAGCCAATCAGAATATAGTTCAATCCGATTGGCTGATCCAATCAGCCAATCAGATTGAGCTCGCATTCTATTGGCTGTTCCGATCAGCCAATAGAATGCGAGCTCAATCTGATTGGCTGATTGGATCAGCCAATCGGATTGAACTATATTCTGATTGGCTGATTCCATCAGCCAATCAGAAAATTCCTACCTTAATTCCGATTGGCTGATAGAATCCTATCAGCCAATCGGAATTCGAGGGACGCCATCTTGGATGACGTCCCTTAAAGGAACCGTCATTCGTCGTCTAGTCGTCGGAAGAAGAGGATGGATCCGCGCTGGACGTCTTCAAGATGGAGCCGGTCGTCATCGGATGGAAGAAGATAGAAGATGCCGCTTGGAGAAGATGTTTGCCGGTCCGGATGTCCTCTTCTTGCCGGATAGGAGGAAGACTTTGGACCCTCTTCTGGACTTCTTCAGTGGATGTCTAGCCCCCGCTTGGGGTGGATGAAGATCTTGGAGCCAGGACGGATCGGTGAACCTGGCATGGTGAAGACAAGGTAGGAAGATCATCAGGGGGGTAGTGTTAGGTTTATTTAAGGGGGGTTTGGGTTAGATTAGGGGTATGTGGGTGGTGGGTTGTAATGTTGGGGGGGGGTATAGTATGTTTTTTTTTACAGGCAAAAGAGCTGAAATTCTTGGGGCATGCCCCGCAAAGGGCCCTGTTCAGGGCTGGTAAGGTAAAAGAGCTTGTAATATTTGTATTTTAGAATAGGGTAGGGAATTTTTTATTTTGGGGGGCTTTGTTATTTTATTAGGGGGCTTAGAGTAGGTGTAATTAGTTTAAAATTGTTGTAATATTTTTCTTATGTTTGTAAATATTTTATTATTTTCTGTAACTTAGTTCTTTTTTATTTTTTGTACTTTAGATAGTTTATTTAATTTTATTTATTTGTAGCAATTGTGTTTAATTAATTTATTGATAGTGTAGTGTTAGGTTAATTGTAGGTAATTGTAGGTAGTTTATTTAATTATTTTATTGATAGGGTAGTGTTAGGTTTAATTATATCTTAGGTTAGGATTTATTTTACAGGTAAATTTGTAATTATTTTAACTAGGTAACTATTAAATAGTTCTTAACTATTTAATAGCTATTGTACCTGGTTAAAATAATTACAAAGTTGCCTGTAAAATAAATATTAATCCTAAAATAGCTATAATATAATTATAATTTATATTGTAGCTATATTAGGATGTATTTTACAGGTAAGTATTTAGCTTTAAATAGGAATTATTTATTTAATAAGAGTTAATTTATTTCGTTAGATAAAAATTATATTTAACTTAGGGGGGTGTTAGTGTTAGGGTTAGACTTAGCTTTAGGGGTTAATACATTTATTAGAATAGCGGTGAGCTCCGGTCGGAAGATTAGGGGTTAATAATTGAAGTTAGGTGTCGGCGATGTTAGGGAGGGCAGATTAGGGGTTAATACTATTTATGATAGGGTTAGTGAGGCGGATTAGGGGTTAATAACTTTATTATAGTAGCGCTCAGGTCCGCTCGGCAGATTAGGGGTTAATAAGTGTAGGTAGGTGTCGGCGACGTTGTGGGGGGCAGATTAGGGGTTAATAAATATAACATAGGGGTCGGCGATGTTAGGGGTAGCAGATTAGGGGTACATAGGGATAACGTAGGTGGCGGCGATTTGCGGTCGGAAGATTAGGGGTTAATTATTTTAAGTAGCTTGCGGCGACGTTGTGGGGGGCAAGTTAGGGGTTAATAGATATAATACAGGGGTCGGCGGTGTTAGGGGCAGCAGATTAGGGGTACATAAGTATAACGTAGGTGGCGGTCGGCAGATTAGGGGTTAAAAATTTTAATCGAGTGGCGGCGATGTGGGGGGACCTCGGTTTAGGGGTACATAGGTAGTTTATGGGTGTTAGTGTACTTTAGGGTACAGTAGTTAAGAGCTTTAGAAACCGGCGTTAGCCAGAAAGCTCTTAACTCCTGCTATTTTCAGGCGGCTGGAATCTTGTCGTTAGAGCTCTAACGCTCACTGCAGAAACGACTCTAAATACCGGCGTTAGGAAGATCCCATTGAAAAGATAGGCTACGCAAATGGCGTAGGGGGATCTGCGGTATGGAAAAGTCGCGGCTGAAAAGTGAGCGTTAGACCCTTTCCTGACTGACTCCAAATACCAGCGGGCGCCCAAAACCAGCGTTAGGAGCCTCTAACGCTGGTTTTGACGGCTACCGCCGAACTCTAAATCTAGGCCTATGTGCGCAAACACCCGCGATAAACTCCTTATCGCTCACACGCAACTTTTAGCGCTCCACTCTGGCCCTTCATTTTTTATTTTGTTCTCTTTTCCTGTAATTTAACTCTGAAAATTTTAGACTTTTCAATTTCTGATAAAAGTAAAAGTGCAGTCTTCAGACTTAACATTGCTTAATTATAACGTGATGGCAGCCATTGGTATATGGATACATATATAACTATACAACTAATTTAAAAATACATCTGCATATTATTCTAAGGCTAAGACATATAGGAATATATGTGAGATGTATTAAACGTGTTACTTCTATATTTAAAAGTATTTATTCTATAACATAAAAACTAATTATGAATAAATATTACAATACAATATTACAATGTAAAACATGGATCCATTTGACACAATGAGCTCAAAAGTTAAAACAAATAAACAAATAAAAAAGGTAAGAAATTTCTTGACTATAATGTGGATCACATTAATGGCATTAGTTTATTAGTCCCAGAAATGGAAATATGTGATGAATCCGTGTTCAATCATAAGGTGATGTGCAAAAAAGGCAATGGTGTGTAAAAACAGCTAAAAATGCAATGATGTGCATAAAAAAAGACGAGAATCAAAATCAAAAATAAAAAAACTGGTGAAAAATATGTGAAAAAAATTGTGAAAAAATGTGTGAAAAAATCTGTAAAAATTAAGTTCCAATAGTAAATTAAATGGAATCCTATTTGGGAGAATGTGGGTTTTTCAAAGAAGATCCTCCTATGTGTAGTTTCAAAAACCTGGAAGCAAAAAGAAGTACAATAGTGCAGTAATGCTAAGGACTCTTTGCATGTAAAGGAAATAGGCTTACCATATACTGTCAATGCGCTTCGGCCTTATCATAGGCCTTTATCAAGACTAAATATGATGTATAATGGACCTATTCATATTGTATATCATCCAATAGTTTCTAAATGTTTTGGTGCCAAAAAAACCATGTGTGTGGGCCTTCTCTGATGACGTATTTCCTGTTTGTTAAATTACACCTTGCGTTTACCCCGGAGGTGATCCCTTAGTGTTCATATCTTCTAATTTAAATATCTAATTGGCTTGTTATACTTCATGTTTTTATATATATATATATATATATATATATATATATATATATATATATATATATATATATATATACAGGGAGTGCAGAATTATTAGGCAAGTTGTATTTTTGAGGATTAATTTTATTATTGAACAACAACCATGTTCTCAATGAACCCAAAAAACTCATTAATATCAAAGCTGAATAGTTTTGGAAGTAGTTTTTAGTTTGTTTTTAGTTATAGCTATTTTAGGGGGATATCTGTGTGTGCAGGTGACTATTACTGTGCATAATTATTAGGCAACTTAACAAAAAACAAATATATACCCATTTCAATTATTTATTTTTACCAGTGAAACCAATATAACATCTCAACATTTACAAATATACATTTCTGACATTCAAAAACAAAACAAAAACAAATCAGTGACCAATATAGCCACCTTTCTTTGCAAGGACACTCAAAAGCCTGCCATCCATGGATTCTGTCAGTGTTTTGATCTGTTCACCATCAACATTGCGTGCAGCAGCAACCACAGCCTCCCAGACACTGTTCAGAGAGGTGTACTGTTTTCCCTCCTTGTAAATCTCACATTTGATGATGGACCACAGGTTCTCAATGGGGTTCAGATCAGGTGAACAAGGAGGCCATGTCATTAGATTTTCTTATTTTATACCCTTTCTTGCCAGCCACGCTGTGGAGTACTTGGACGCGTGTGATGGAGCATTGTCCTGCATGAAAATCATGTTTTTCTTGAAGGATGCAGACTTCTTCCTGCACCACTGCTTGAAGAAGGTGTCTTCCAGAAACTGGCAGTAGGACTGAAAGTTGAGCTTGACTCCATCCTCAACCCGAAAAGGCCCCACAAGCTCATCTTTGATGATACCCACCCAAACCAGTACTCCACCTCCACCTTGCTGGCGTCTGAGTCGGACTGGAGCTCTCTGCCCTTTACCAATCCAGCCACGGGCCCATCCATCTGGCCCATCAAGACTCACTCTCATTTCATCAGTCCATAAAACCTTAGAAAAATCAGTCTTGAGATATTTCTTGGCCCAGTCTTGACATTTCAGCTTGTGTGTATTGTTCAGTGGTGGTCGTCTTTCAGCCTTTCTTACCTTGGCCATGTCTCTGAGTATTGCACACCTTGTGCTTTTGGGCACTCCAGTGATGTTGCAGCTCTGAAATATGGCCAAACTGGTGGCAAGTGGCATCTTGGCAGCTGCACTCTTGACTTTTCTCAGTTCATGGGCAGTTATTTTGCGCCTTGGTTTTTCCACACGCTTCTTGCGACCCTGTTGACTATTTTGAATGAAACGTTTGATTGTTCGATGATCACGCTTCAGAAGCTTTGCAATTTTAAGAGTGCTGCATCCCTCTGCAAGATATCTCACTATTTTTGACTTTTTTGAGCCTGTCAAGTCCTTCTTTTGATCCATTTTGCCAAAGGAAAGGAAGTTGCCTAATAATTATGCACACCTGATATAGGGTGTTGATGTCATTAGACCACACCCCTTCTCATTACAGAGATTGCACATCACCTAATATGCTTAATTGGTAGTAGGCTTTCGAGCCTATACAGCTTGGAGTAAGACAACATGCATAAAGAGGATGATGTGGTCAAAATACTAATTTGCCTAATAATTCTGCACTCCCTGTATATATATATATATATATATATATATATATATATATATATATACACATCCCTCTCATATATATATTAATAGGTCTCTGAGAAAATTGTTTATAAACCTAATATATTTCTTTCATTATGTTCCGCCCTCTAGGTCTTGACGGCGTAGGGCGAATGTGACGTGTATCCAAAATATGTCCATGAGGATACTAAATGATAAGGAATTAAGGTATATTGAGATCAAATATCCCATTACCCCGGTCCTATATTATCTTCCCAATATTTATAAATCACTACACAATCCACCAGTAAGACCTATTATTTCAGGCATCGGCTCCTTATCCAGCAATTTATCAGAATATGTTGACAAGAACCTCCAGAAATATGTGATGCAACTCCCATCTTATCTGAAGGACTCAACTCAGATCTTAAATATCTTAGAGAATTTAGAGTGGCAAGAAGATTTTATAATGGCCACATGTGATGTAACATCATTGTATACAAGCATACCACATGAGGGAGGTTTAGATTCTGTTCAATTATTTTTAAACAAAGACCCAAATGTACTGAAACCTCAAAGAGATTTTATTATAGATAGCATATGACATATCTTGACCCACAATTATTTTCACCACAATGAGAAATATTACAGACAACTTTGTGGGACTGCTATGGGGACCAGGTTCGCGACTAGCTATGCCAATTTGTATATGGGTAGATGGGAACTCATATTTTGGGATTCCTGCCCAGCTAGCACGGACCTGGTCCTATACCATAGATATATTGACAATATTTTTATAATATGGAAGGGATCAATATAAGATCTAAAATATACCATAGAAATAATGAACAATAACACTCATAACCTAAAATTCACATATGAGTATAGCAAAAACATGATCACTTTTCTAGATCTCAAAATAGAAGCCATAAATGGTAGATTAGAGACATCCACTTTCTTTAAAGAAGTGGATTGCAATATATATATTCACCAAAATAACTGCCATCATTAAAACTGGAAGTTTAACATACCCAAAGGTCAATTGTTAAGGATTTAAAAAAATTGCTCAAATCCCACGTCATGGGAGGAACAAGCATTAGTCCTTAAAAACAGATTCCTAGAGAGAGGATATCAAGAGAACATATTAGATACAAACATAGAAGAGGTTAGAAACACTGATCGTAAGAAAGAATTTGACTTATAAAAGAAAGACAAACATAAACCCCGAAGACATGACATTGACTATACCATTTATTACTGAATATAGTGAAAATAGATACATTATTGAGAGAATTATAAGAAAACACTGTTCACTACTCAAAAATTATGATATCATAGGAGAGAAGTTAACTCCAGAACCAAGATTTGTGTATAGGAAGACCAACAATCTCAAAATCACATTATCACCTAGTATATAAAGAATAAAAGAACATGGAACCAGTGATATATATGGTAGAAACATAAAAGGTTTTTTCCCTGCCCAAGCTGTAAAGCTTGCAAAAATGGTATAAAAACAAAAGATTTTGTTTCCCATAATACGAAGGTGAAATATGAAATAAAGGATCTAATAAGATGCCAGAGTAAAGGGGTTATCTATGTTATTTAGTGTAGCTGTGGCCTACAATATGTTGGTCAGACTTCCAGAAAATTGAAAGACAAAATTAGTATCATGAACAGCTGACACCTTTGTATTAAAAAAATAAGTGTTTGTGTAGCTATTCCTTTTGTTCAGCTTATGCGTGGTTAAATAAGCTGATTTCTCAACCAGGATTAGCAGTTCATATAACAAAACAGAATAATTGTGAATCTCTTATCCATAGTGAATCAACCCTGTAGTTATATCTTTGTTACAGTATGACGGAACGTCGGAATCAAGACTTTGAGCTGTTAAGAGAGCTGAATGGTAAGTAATTGAGGCTAAAAATCTATGAGATGGAATAATGTTATGTATCTCTTCACGTTCAGGCACAGTTTGGAAAGTCCTGGATAATGCATCTGCTTGTGTATTTTGAGATCCTGGTCTGTAATGTATCAAAAAATTGAATCGGTCCAAAAAGAGTGACCATCGGACTTGTTGTGATGACAAGGTTTTGTTCTTTTTTAAATATTGCAGATTTTTGTGATCTGTTAGAACTAAAAATGGTTTGTGAGTTCCTTCTAGAATGTGTCTCCAGTGTTCCAGTGCGGTTTTTATGGCTAGAAGCTCCAGGTCTCCGACTGAGTAATTTCTTTCGGCAGGTGTCAGTAGTCTTGAGAAAAATGCAATGGGGTGACGGTTTGGTGAACCTTTTCGTTGTTGTGTTAAAATTGCTCCTACTCCTATGTTTGATGCATCCACTTCAAGAGTGAAATCTGCTTCTGGATCAGGGACTTCTTGTGCTTCCTTTGTCCAATTGAAACGGACCTTCCCCATTAATTTAGTTAATGGCTGGACTAGAGAAGAATACCCTTGGATAAATCTCCTATAAAAATTGGAGAATCCCAAAAATTTTTGGAGAGATTTTTGAGTAGTAGGAGTAGGCCAGTTTACCACCGCTTCCACCTTTTCTGGATCCATGTGTATGCCATTTGGGGAGATAATATATCCTAAGAATTTGATTGTCTTTACATGGAACTGACACTTCTCAGCTTTAGCATACAGTTGATGCTCTCTTAGTCTCATCAAGACCCACCTTGCGTGTCTGATATGTTCTGTCATGTTTTTGGAAAAAATCAGGATATCATCCAAATAAATCACTACACAGGTGTCCATTAAATCCTTGAATATTTCATTTATAAAGAATTGGAATGTTGCTGGAGCGTTCGTTAAGCTAAAAGGCATAACGTTATACTGGAATAAACCATATCTTGTCTTAAATGCTGTCTTCCACTCATCTCCCTTTCTCATACGAATAAGATTGTATGCCCCCTTTAAATCAAGTTTACTGAAGATACATGCATCAGTCAATCTTTCGAGGAGTTCGGGGACGAGTGGAAGTGGGTATCTGTTCTTTATAGTTATAGCATTTAAGCCCCTATAATCAATAATAGGGCGTAGTAAACCGTCTTTATTGGTGACAAAGAACATCCCAGCAGCAGCTGGGGATCTAGAAGTAGAAATAAAGCCCTTTCTTAAGTTTTCATCAAGATATTCTCGAAGATGTTGTAATTCTTTTTTGGACATAGGATAGATTTTTCCAAAAGGGATAGTAGTGTTAGGTTTCGTATCTATAGGGCAATCGAATGACCTGTGAGGGGGAAGATTTTCTGCCTCTTTCAGATCAAATACATCCATAAATTCAGTGTATTCAGTAGGTATTTGTGTTTGTAAGTGATTCAGAGAGATGTATGGATAACAAGTGGAGGTACAATATTCTGAATTATATTGAAATGTGTTCAAAACCCAATCTATCTGAGGGTTGTGTTTCTGTAACCAGGTGTAACCTAAGATAATGGGGTGTAAAGAGTTGGGTAGTATGTCGAAGGTTATGTATTCTGTATGCCCATTGCCGGAGGTAACAAGTAGGGGTATGGTGTGGTGAGTTATAGGGCCCTTTAGATGTGTAGAACCATCAATAACTTTTACATGCACTGGGAATTGCTTAAGCACAGAGGGTATTTTATTTATATTTACAAATGTTTGATCCATAAACAATCCAAAAGCCCCAGAATCAACCATTGCCTCATTCCTGAGAAGTTGTTGGTCCCACTGCAAAGACAATGAAATTGTTAGGTGCGAATTTGTGATAGAAATATTTTGTGGTTTCACAATACAAATCTTACCCCTTTTTTGGTGCATTAAAACAGGACATGAGGAAACTGTATGTTCCTTATTTCCGCAATACATACAGAGATTTGAGATTCTTCTGCGTAACTTTTCTTCGTGAGGACCCTTTATCATTCCAATTTCCATTGGTATAGGGTTTTGGAGATTTTTCTCCTGTTGTGGGGTATGATATCTTTTTGGAAAGAGGTCTGAGGGTGGTTTTTCTGCTCGACGTTCTTGGTATCTTCTATCCATGGAGATGGAGATCTTTATGAGAGATTCCAAAGTTTCAGGAAACTCAATGCGGGAAAGCTCGTCCTTTAAGTATTCTGAAAGTCTGAGTCTAAACTGATTACGCAAAGAAACAGAATTCCATTGCGACTCAGTTGCCCATATGTTACAGAAGCATTAGTTATTTTGTTGTGAAGAGCTTATTTCCTAGCAGCAATGCCTGAACCATCAAGCCAGTGCCTAAGAAGGGCTCCAAGAAAACCGTAACAAGTATCATTTCATAAAGAGTTAACTCTTTTTTTTCAGCTTTTAGAAACTATTGCCTAAATACACATTTGCTGGCCTCAGCTCTAAGTTTAGGGATAACCAATCCCATTGTCTAATCACCTCTGGAGCCAGACTGCTAATTGATAAGATGAACTTGTAAACTTGTTATCTTAAGTACTGTAATCCTATTGTGGCCTGTCAAAGGACAGTGCTCTCTATCTAAATGTGTGATGGGGGATTTTGTGCTTCCCCCCCTCTCCCCCTGGGAGTGCCCTGTGTGCATGTAACCTTAATAAAAAGCAGGCTGGGCATCCCAGTCCTGAGTTCTTGTTTGACCCTCAATCGCAGCGTTGACTCGTTTTTGTGGGCAGAAGGGTATCCTAGCTGTACTGGAGCTAAGGGAGATTATTCTATATTTGCGAGACTCATATAGAATACTATGGAAAGCAGCTTCTCCCCTCTTTAGCAATAGGGATCCAGGCTACTAAGCGGTCCATCTCTCAGCGAGACTAAGGGTAACCGTAACATTTGGCGGCAGCGGCGGGATTTTCCTGGATTTCTTAGGAGAGGTACAGAACGGATGGAGAGCGCTTACGAAAAATTGAAGCGTACAACCCTAAAGGATTTACTTGAAAGCAGAGGGGGGTACGCCAGCAACCGGCCGAGGAGAGAGCTGATCGCAGAATTGACCGAACTGGATCAGAGCTTCACAATGGCGGAAACACCGACCACGATTAGTGATGAAAAAACCAGGATTGTTCGGGAAAGGCTCTCATTATACGGGCCGAACCCCTCCATGGAATTGGTACAGCAGTTGATGGCGGGGGCGGACAAGGATATACGAGAGACTCGAGCCCACGAACTCAACCTAGCGAACGCACACCGCAATGCTGAAGCCCCGCAGGTAATCATCCCTGTCGAAAATGCTGGGAGGCCCAAGATACCCTATGCGGCATTTCGACCCTTTCTAGAGAGCGAGACAGGGATTGATGAATATTTGGCGGACTTCGAAAGGCAATGTGCCCTGCACCAGATTCCCAACAGAGAGTGGCCCACGATATTGTCTGGGAAACTATCCGGGCGAGCCCTGGAAGCCTTTCGTATTCTGGGTGCTGAGGAAGTGACACAGTATGAGCTAGTTAAGGAGACACTGTTGCGACGGTACGCTGTAACTCCGGACACGTATCGCCGACAGTTTCGGGGCACGGAAAAGAAGCCTAACGATACCCATATGGAATGGGCGCACCGAATGCGGAGAGCGGCAAATCACTGGCTGAGCGGAAGTAAAGCGGTGACTGGGGAGGAAATTTTACAATTGTTTCTCTTAGAACATTTTTATAATGGCATGGAACAGCAAGGGAAGGAATGGCTGCGAGACAGGCGGCCTTCTACCTTAGAAGAAGCAGCCAAATTGGCCGATGAACATTATGACTCCCGTCTTCACGAACCCATGAACTACCGAGCTCCAGCATGGGTCGAACCCAGAGAGGTTTACTGTGCACCCCCTCGTGCTGAATTCCGAGCCCCGGTGCCCACAGGGCCCGTCCGACACTCAGGACCACCCAATAACAGCTCTGAGCGTCCCAGACCGACTTGCCACCGATGCAAGCAACCAGGGCATTTCATGGCTAGCTGCCCCCTTAAAATGCACCAGACACCCAGGAATTACAATTACCCCTCTGGGTCCTATCGTCCGGCCCGGGCCCTCTGTGTTAACCAAGAGGCCCCTATGGAGGGATATGTGGGGCCGCTTCACGAGGCAGACCCTGTATATGCTGCCTCAGATAACCGCCAGCACCATCGGCAGAGGGTATGGCTCGAGGGGCGATCTACCGAGGGATTGCGAGACACAGGGGCTACTATCACGCTGGTACAGAGTCATTTGGTGCCAGAGCACAAGCGATCCGGACAGACTGTGGCCGTTAGAGTGGCGGGGGGGGATGTGTACAAAATTCCAACAGCTAAAGTGCATCTTGATTGGGGAGCGGGAAAGGGGGCTGTGAACGTGGGCCTAATGGATAATTTACCTGCCGAAGTACTACTGGGCAACGATTTGGGCCCCATGACTTCTGCCTATGCTCCAGTATGCAACAACGAGGCGGACCCAGTGACTATACGGGCCCAAGCCCGGACGGAGCGAGAGCTCTCACCAGTGCGGGAGACACAGGTAAGACCTACCCCGACCTTGCCTGACAGGTTAGGCCCCATACCCTGGGACACCCCAGATGCTTTCGAGGCAGAGTCTAAGACTGACCCGACCTTACAAAAGTACCGGGAACGAGCAGAGACCTGAGGGGGCGGGGCAGATAACGAAACATTCTTATGGGAAAAAGGGAAACTATACCGCTGGACAGAGAAAAGGGGAAAGCGTAGGCGACAGCTGGTAGTGCCCCACAAATACCGTCAAGAAATCCTCAAAATAGGCCACGACATCCCCTTAGCAGGCCACCTAGCCGTAACCCGTACCCTACACCGCATTACTCACACGTTCTTTTGGCCAGGGGTGCACGCTGACGTTAGAACTTACTGTAACACCTGCGATGTGTGTCAACGAGTAGGAAGGTGAGGCGATCACCCTAAAGCCCAGCTAGTAAATATGCCCATTGTAGAGGAACCCTTCAGCCGGGTTGCTATTGACCTAGTGGGACCACTGGCTACCCCTAGTCCCTCCGGTAAGCGCTACATTCTTACCGTAGTGGACTACGCTACCAGGTACCCAGAGGCTGTCGCCCTATCCAACATACAAGCGGATACGGTAGCGAATGCACTAGTACAGGTGTTCTCCTGGGTAGGATTTCCAAAAGAAATCCTATCCGACCGAGGCACCCAATTTACGGCTGAATTAACCCAACAACTCTGGCAGGTTTGCAAAATTAAGTCCCTCCTGAGCTCCCCATACCACCCCCAGACGAACGGGCTGTGTGAGAGGTTCAATGGGACCCTCAAGCAAATGCTCAAGACGTTCACTCAGGAATACCGAGACTGGGAACGCTTCCTGCCGCACCTCCTATTTGCTTATCGGGAGGTGCCCCAGGAAACGACAGGGTTCTCTCCCTTCGAGTTGCTCTACGGAAGAAAGGTACGGGGACCCCTAAACCTGATCCGGGAGCACTGGGAGGGAGAGATGGAGGCTGACGGTGTCCCCATTGTGCCATACGTGCTGGAACTCAGGGACCGAATGGAGCAATTAGCCAAATCCGTGCGGGCTAATCTCCAGTTGGCCCAGAGAAGACAGAAAGTATGGTACGATCGGGGGGCCCGAAAGAGAATCTTCACCATAGGACAAAAGGTGTTAGTACTTAAGCCGGTGAAGACAGACAAATTGCAGGCGTCCTGGCAGGGTCCCTACCAGATCGTAGAGAAAAGGGGAGACACCACTTATGTGATAGCTAGCTGCCATGACAACAATCTTAGAAAGACATTCCATGTAAACATGCTCAAGGAATATTTTGAGCGACCAGAGAACGTGACGGCCGTATGTTGTTCCCCTCAGGAAGACCCCAACAGTTTACCCATTCCAGACCTATTAGAAAAGAGTCTCCCCACAGGTATAGTGGCGCAGGTTCAGATAGGGGACCGACTTAGCCCCACTGAAAGGGAGCAGCTCAACCAACTCCTCCAGTCCAAACACCTCACCTTCTCCCCGAAGCCAGGGTACACTACTTTAACCACCCACCAGGTAGATACTCCGGGACAAGCTCCCTTGCGCCAGGCTCCGTACCGAATCCCCGAAGCAGTTAGGACAGGAATGAAGAAGGAGATCGATGAGATGCTCCAGCTCAGGGTAATTGAGCCCTCCGATAGTCCATGGGCCTCCCCAGTTGTCTTGGTGCCCAAGAAAGATGGGACCACCCGGTTCTGCGTAGACTATCGGAGGCTCAATGAAAATACCGTGACGGACGCTTACCCTATGCCCAGGGTAGACGAGCTACTCGATCGTATAGCCAGGGGAAATTACCTGACCACTATTGACCTCTGCAAAGGTTACTGGCAGATTCCCCTGGCCCCGGAGGCTATCCCCAAGTCGGCATTCGTCACCCCATTCGGCTTATATCAGTTTAGGGTAATGCCGTTTGGGATGAAGAATGCCCCAGCTACATTCCAGCGCTTGGTGGATAGGCTCCTGGATGGCTTCCAGAGTTTTGCTTGCGCCTACCTGGACGACATAGCGATCCACAGTGAGTCCTGGGAGGACCACTTAGCTCATGTGGGAATGGTTCTGGATCAGATCCGGGCTGCTGGCCTGACTCTGAAGCCAGAAAAATGCCACTTTGGGATGGCCGAGGTACAGTACCTGGGTCACCGGGTGGGGTGTGGAAAGCAGCGACCAGAGCCGGCCAAAATAGAAGCTGTCGCCAATTGGCCCACCCCCATCACTAAGACTCAGGTCCTAGCCTTCCTGGGCATGGCAGGGTACTATAGACGGTTTGTACCAGACTACAGCACACTTGCCAAACCCCTGACTGACTTGACCAAGAAGAACTTACCTCGACAGGTCCTGTGGTCTCCCCACTGTGAATCGGCTTTCCAGGCTCTCAAAAATGCTCTAATTAATGCTCCTGTCTTGGCGGCCCCAGCCCTTAACAAACGTTTTATCGTCCATACAGATGCTTCCATGTTCGGGCTGGGAGCTGTCCTCAGCCAAGTAGGCGAAGATGGAGGGGAGCATCCAGTTGCCTACATCAGCCGGAAGCTCCTGCCCCGCGAAGTCAGCTATGCAGCGGTCGAAATGGAGTGTTTGGCTTTGGTGTGGGCATTAAAGAAATTGACTCCCTATTTATATGGTCAGGAGTTCACTCTGGTCACCGACCATAACCCGTTGGTGTGGCTGAACCGGGTCTCTGGAGATAATGGCAGGCTATTACGTTGGAGCTTATCGTTGCAACCCTTCAATTTCACCATTACTTACAGACCTGGGAAACAGAATGGCAACGCCGACGGGTTGTCCAGACAAACCGACCTCAGCCCCACATAACCAGCGGTCTGGACAGCCTTAGTCTGCCCCGAAAAGGGGTCAGACCGTGTCTGCCAGAGTGTTCCACAGAAAGGGAGCACTGTTACAGAAGCATTAGTTATTTTGTTGTGAAGAGCTTATTTCCTAGCAGCAATGCCTGAACCATCAAGCCAGCGCCTAAGAAGGGCTCCAAGAAAACCGTAACAAGTATCATTTCATAAAGAGTTAACTCTTTTTTTTCAGCTTTTAGAAACTATTGCCTAAATACACATTTGCTGGCCTCAGCTCTAAGTTTAGGGATAACCAATCCCATTGTCTAATCACCTCTGGAGCCAGACTGCTAATTGATAAGATGAACTTGTAAACTTGTTATCTTAAGTACTGTAATCCTATTGTGGCCTGTCAAAGGACAGTGCTCTCTATCTAAATGTGTGATGGGGGATTTTGTGCTTCCCCCCCTCTCCCCCTGGGAGTGCCCTGTGTGCATGTAACCTTAATAAAAAGCAGGCTGGGCATCCCAGTCCTGAGTTCTTGTTTGACCCTCAATCGCAGCGTTGACTCGTTTTTGTGGGCAGAAGGGTATCCTAGCTGTACTGGAGCTAAGGGAGATTATTCTATATTTGCGAGACTCATATAGAATACTATGGAAAGCAGCTTCTCCCCTCTTTAGCAATAGGGATCCAGGCTACTAAGCGGTCCATCTCTCAGCGAGACTAAGGGTAACCGTAACACCATAGTTGGAACTCTGCTACGTAGTCCTCAACGGGTCTCTTTCCCTGTTTTAGGGTTCTCAGATTATTTTCTGCGGTGATCTGGGTGTTGTGATCTTTATATAGTAAAGCCATTGCTTTGAAAAAATCCGCCACTGAACCTAGAATGGGGTCATTGGATTCAAAGAATTTATCGGCCCATAACCTAGGTTCACCACTAAGGTAAGATATGACAGAACATACTTTAACCCTGTCAAAGTAGTATGTCTTAGGTTTCATAGAAAACAATAAATAACAAGAAATAAACGAAAACGTGAGCGAACACCAGAAAAAATACTAGGAGGGTTCATTTGTGGTTCTGGGTGTTCTGCAGCTTTTTGTGTAAAGAAATCATTCATAATTTGTTTTAAAGTATTGTTTTCATTTTTTAACTCTGTAAGTCCTTGGGAAAGGATTTCTACTTTTTGATTCAAACTTGTGATCTCATTAGCCATAGCAGTAGGATCCATTTTCAGAGACAGTTTCTAGATTGCTCTGTGTGTTGAAGGCTTGATTATTCTATCATGAACAGCTGACACCTTTGTATTCAGAAAATAAGTGTTTGTGTAGCTATTCCTTTTGTTCAGCTTATGCAGGGTTAAATAAGCTGATTTATCAATCAGGATTAGCAGTTCATATAACAAAACAGAATAATTGTGAATCTCTTTTCAGAGTTATCCTTTATATGAAAAAGAGGCAGTTTTACAAGTGAAATCTCTTCTGAGATAATAATGAGTTGTGTTGTGACAACTAAATAAAATATAAGTAGATTGTATGAAAAGACTCTTATTTGATATTTGGTGGATACCGGACTTATTCAGGGTAATTCATACATGGATTAAACAAAAGGATTGAGGTTAAATTGAAACTCAGAAAACTGACAAGAAACAAAGTTGCGCTTTTGTTTTTGAGAGACGTTTTGCTTGCAGCACAGAAAACTGACAGGAAACAAAGTTACGCTTTTACTTTAGAGAGGAATACTTTAAGGGTAACTCTGAGACTTCAGACAGAAATTAAATACAGATTCAAAGTATAAGTTCTTACTTGGTTATTAAGGTTAGTCCTCCAAACACCGCTCAGTTGTTGTTGAGATAAGCAGCACACTTTAGCTGCGATGATAGAGATTGTAACAAGGTTGAGAGCTGTGGAAAAACTTAGGCCTCAGGTGAGTCAGCTCTAGTAAATACGTCAGAGTTCCAGACTATAGGAGTATGAACGGCCTTGTAGGTAACTTAATCCGTTATTGAAAGTAGGTATTAAATCCAGAATTTAGTAGAAGCTGTAAAAGGTTGCTGGTAGTTGTTTTTAGAAAAAAGGCTTGAAAGATTCCTTCAGAGTATGCGAGCACTTGTTGTATCAGCTAAGTCAATTTCAATAATCAAGCAACATGCAGGTGTTGATAGTATCTACTTATGGGGATGTGAAAGAGGTGGATACTATAATCTTAAAGGGGAAGTATGACAATTAGGGAACACCTTTTACAGATTAAAAATAATAACACTGAAACTGCTTTATATAAACATTTCACAATCCATTCAAAGAGTCAGCATTCAAATTGGGCATTCAAAGAGTCAGTCCAAATTGGAGAGGAGGAGATTTTGAAAAAAAGCTACTTATTGCTGAATCTGAATGGATCTTTAATTTGGATTGCCTTTATCCAAAAGGTTTAAATAATAAGGAAGATCTGACACATCTCCTCAATATATGAGGACACATTATAGACATATTCCTTTAGCCATTTGCATGTATGTTCATACTAGCTTAAAGCTAGGCGATGTGACTAATGATGTGATATGGACATTTTCATATTACTAAACTTTTTTTACTCACCTTTTATACATTTGTTTTTATGTACTTCTTATGTATTATCTATATGTACCAAAATGGATCAATTAGGTACCATGTTTTATGTCTTTGGCATCCCTGATATTTGCTTTTATTTGATAAATATTATATAGTACTTATTTTTTAGATATAATGTACCTATTTAAGGACTTGTTATTTTTAGCAAGTTTATTTTTAAAGAGTTTATTTTTAAGGGTGTATTTCGATACTGGTATTTATACACTATTTTTAGATTGATCATTTTTATACAATTCTATAATCTTGTTGAAGTAAGATGTATAATTGATTTCTCCACTCATGCACCTAATATCCATATATTTGTCTATACACTGAGTTTACCTGTTTGTCAAGCAAGTCTAAGTATTACCATATATAACCTTTAATATATCCCTGATTTTAGATCATATTTTCCTCATATTGTCGTAACATGTGCCGCATAACATGAGGTCTAATCGGAAGTGACGTCAATCGTGTTTTGCGTCACTTCCGGAAGTGAGGTTTTTGTATCACATGGCACTTCCGGTCACATTGGTTAAGTTAGGCACGGCAACGCCAAATAGCATCTCTAGAATATATATTTGAATATATATTTGGGTAATTCTCAGAGGGTCTTAAGAGTAGTTTCATATCACACTTGTTATATGATTTATCCATGTACTACAAATGACGATTAGATGGGTTCATAATGGAAATTACGTATTTAGGACATACTTCCGCCCACGCCGTCAAAACCAGATAACGGAACATAAGGAAAGAAACACATTAGGTTTATACACATTTTATTTGGAGACCAACTAATATACATATGAGAGTAGCGTATATACATATATGAATATGAGGTATAATAAACCAATTGAATATCCGAATATGGACATTAAAGGGACAGTCTACCATAGAATTGTTATTGTTTTATAAGATAGCTAATCCCTTTATTACCCATTCCCCAGTTTTGCATAACCAACACTGTTATATTAATGTACTTTTTACCTCTGTGATTACCTTGTATCTAAGAACCTTCTTCCAGCCCCCTGATCACATGACTCTGACTGTTTGTTATCTATTGTCTTGCATTTAGCATTGCTTTGTGCTAAATCTTAAATAACTCCCTGTGCCTGAACACAGTGTTATCTATATGGCCCACGTGTACTTTCTGTCTCTTTGTGTTGAAAAGAGATTTAAAAAGCATGTGATAAGAGGCAGCCCTCAAAGGCTTAGAAATTAGCATATGAGCCTACCTATGTTTAGTTTAAACTAAGAACACCAAGAGAAACAAGCAAATTTGATGATAAAAGTAAATTGGAAAGTTGATTAAAATTAATAATCCTATCTGAATAATGAAAGTTTAATTTATACTAGACTGTCCCTTTAAGGGGTCACTTGTTACATTGTTTATTCATGTACCTTATATTATTTATTCATGTACCATATACGGCATTTAGATGGGGTCATAACAGAAATGACGTATTTAGGATACACGTCACATCCGCCCTACGCCGTCAAGACCCAGAGGGCGGAACATAATGAAAGAAATATATTAGGTTTATAAACAATTTTCTCAGAGACCTATTAATATATATATATATATATATATATATATATATATATATATATGAGAGGGATGTATATATATATATATATATATATATATATATAAAATCAGTCCAGAGATGAGCACTCACTGGATTTAAACACAACAAATCAGTTTATTCGGTGGTGACGTTTCGGGGCATTCACCCCTTCCTCAGACAACCCAAACTGTGATACAAACAGTGTTAAATAATGTAGCAAACCCCTTCCCCATCACATATCAGCCAATCATAATACATCAAATTAAATTAAATCAATAAGAGATATATATACATAAACATTGATCCAATTGTATAGTACCAGCAAAAAATATATACAATTAATAACCCACATGTGTGTAGTGTCAATAATTATTGTGTAGTAAGTGTATAACAGTGACATAATGTTAAGTTTATATGGAGCGTGATCAGGATAAGCATATGATTTAATCAGCCCTCTGTAGCACACAATGCTAACCTCATAACAGGCATATGATTATTTTAATATAAAGAGGAGATACTACTTACTGTTAAACAGTGCAGCTTGGTAAATCCACAAGCCGATATTTCCATCCGCCATTACCTATCACGCTAAACACAGTGTGGTCTAAGGGGGCGTGATCATATCCGGGGTATCAGTGAATCACTGCACTGAGCATAGTGTCCAAAAACACTGTTTATAAGTTGCCATGGTAACACGTCGTAACGTGGCTATCTATACCAAAGCAAGGCCATAATGTATAAGCTCCCAGCATGTCACCATGGCAACCATATAAACATTCACACTGACTGATATACCCTGATCCATTCAGCATATTAAGAAGAGACTTTGATTAAAGTGTAGCGCTATTACTGACTCAGCATTTAAGATACCATCTATGTAGATAAATTACTGACCACATATATCGGCTAATGTAGTGAATATTGAATACATCTGCGTGGTCTATATTAAGGCACGTAATGGACCTCAAGAGTGATTCAATGTAAACCAAGTGAGGATCTGTATATGGGGAAATTCTACATAATAATAACTGCCTGTCATTACTGTCATTTTTGCTGGTACTATACAGTTGGATCAATGTTTATGTATATACATCTCTTATTGATTTAATTTAATTTGATGTATTATGATTGGCTGATATGTGATGGGGGAGGGGTTTGCTACATTATTTAACACTGTTTGTATCACAGTTTGGGTTGTCTGAGGAAGGGGTGAATGCCCCGAAACGTCACCACCGAATAAACTGATTTGTTGTGTTTAAATCCAGTGAGTGCTCATCTTTGGACTGATTGAATATTTTGTTAAGCACCCTGGTCTGAGTTTGGGTTAGCTAGTGAGAGTGCACTTATCTGGAGTATATATATATATATATATATATATATATATATATAAATAAACATGAAGTATAACAAACCAATTAGATATTTAAATCAGAAGATATGAACACTAAGGGATTACTTCCGGGGTAAACACAAAGTGTAATTCAACAAACAGGAAATACGTCATCAGAGAAGGCCCACACACATGTTTTTTTGGCGCCAAAACATTTAGAAACTATTGGATGATATACAATATAAATAGGCTTCCATTATACACCATTTATTCTTGATAAAGGCCTATGATAAGGCTGAAACGCGTTGACAGTATATGGTAAGCCTATTTCCTTAGGCTCAAAAGTAATTTATATAAAACTTAACATGTATTCACCCATGTGGGTATTAAAAGTTCTTGGTTACTCCACCAATAAAATGCATAACAACACATAGGTTCAGGGTACAGCTGTGTAAATAAGCATACGCGTTTCAGCAAAAGACGTATTTATAGCCTAACTAAAACAGGGAATAGTTCAAACTTAAATTACCCCATCTACACAGCCATTGGTTAAAACAAAATAGAAACAGCTGTATTGAACTCAGTGAAAATGTTTAACACTTGACACACCCTATAGGGAAAAACAACCCTCTCTACATCTTACTACTAAATGTGACTGGCTGAAAATTAATATGGATACAATAGATAAAAACTGACCAGTAATTATATATACAAATCTCACTACAGAGAATAGAAGAATTTAGTGAAAAATATTCCGACTTATATGTCCTCCTAAGTTATATAGATATCAAATCATATATTGTTTAAAGACCTACCATTAGTAAGACGATATACTGCAAAATGGATATCCTCAGTAAAAAAGGGGGGACATATTATCAGAGGATAATATTTCTAATTGAACATATGGCAGGAATAAACATACCTAAACTTAAATTATATTGGCATTCTTGGGCTGCCATATCTGGGTAGGGATCAAACCCATGTACTTCTTGTCTAAAGGTAGAAGACCTTGCCACTAAGCTATATGGAGACTGGTATGCAGTAGCATTTGAGAACCAGTTATATATTGGTAAGTGAACTAATATAAATTAAGTGAGTGAAACGTAATTATAATGTAAAATGGATACTGGTCAATGTATAGTATTTTTAATTATAAATATATCAGAATACAGACATACCTTTAACTAAAATTATATTGATAATCCTAAACAACCACATCACGCTTGGAATAGAACTCATGTACTCATTCTCCAAGGGTAGAAGACCTTACCACTAAGCTGTTTAGAGAACACTGTATAAAGACCAGTGAAATGTTGGAAAATGAATTCATGTAAAATAAATAAATGAGAGAAGCTTAATAAAGATGGCAATCCTTTTTCTTTGAAATCTAAAAAGACAAGAATGCAGAAGGACTTGTTTGAATCTTGTTTCTCAAAAAGACATTTTTTCTTTTTTCTTCTTTTTGCAAACTTTATGGCTATAAAAATGTAATAAGTTGTATTATAACAGATTCATTACTTAGTTACCAAGGGTTTGTATATAATCTTTGTTTTTAGAAGTAACATTATTCTCCTTTAGTAAATCAACCTGGTTTTGTTGCCCCAGTACAGAAGGGGAGGACAGGAGAGAATAGAATAGAGAAGGGAAGTCTCTTTCTTAAAATCAAGTTTCTAGCTTTAAGCGTTTCTATATAAAATATCTGTACACATAGGAAATGTAAGTCAGCCAGTTAGGGCATAGACGCAAGACATAAGAGAAGTTATTGTTTTATCAACTAACCCTTTGTTGTCTTTTGTTGTGTGTAAATTCCCTGTTTCCTCAATCAGCCAAAAAATTTGGCTAAACACCTGTCAGGTCATTAACATATGAACTTTTCTATATAGTTAATTGTAAGAAAATATCAGATAACTGTTGAAACCAAGCATTCAAGATTTCTGATAAGCTAACCCATATCAGTGATGATTTTTCATTTTGGATATTTTTTTAACTTTTTTCTCTTTTCACTTCACTACCTTCACATTCACATTCTTTAGTAGTTTAGTTGCTGCACATCACCAAGGTTTTTTTTTTCTCCTCTCCTAACACTAATTATTAGAGCTGTTCAGCTCCTTGCTTATTTTTATATATATATATATATATATATATATATATATATATATATATATATATATATATATATACATACACACACATAAGTATTCTTTTTCTCCTTTATGGAAAAATATTACACTTACCCTAACACACGCTCACCAATTATGCCACCTAAAGTAAAAGATAAAAAATCCAAAATACTTGATAATAGCTCTGAAAGCATCACTGAAACACAAGTTACTTCTGTTGAACATCAAACATTAATGATCAAACTATCAGAATTCTTCTCCCCTCAGCTGGATTCAATTAAAAAGGAACTAGGTGGTATTACTAATGATATTGTAGCAATCGCATCTGATCTAGAACAATTTGCATCTAGATTAACAGAGGCTGAGGAGAGGATTTCTAATCTAGAAGACCAATTTAACAGTCAAGAAGAAATGGTTAATAAACATGGTAACAAAATATTGGCTTTAACAGCTAAAATTGAAGATATGGAAGATCGCGCTAGGCGCAATAATATTCGTCTAGTGGGTCTCCCTGAGACGCCGGCCTATGACGATCTAATTTATTTTACTTCTCAGTTGCTCCCACAAATTCTAGGTTTTCCAAAAGAAAAACTACCCATTTCCATAGAAAGAGCACACAGAGTTGCAGTAAATAGAACTAACCAAGAAGGTATTAGCCGTGATAGGATGCTCATATTTAAAGTCCTAAATTTTCAGGATACATTAGAGTATTTTAAATATTACCGTAGGAACTTGCCTCTCATGATAGACAATCGTAAAATTCTTCTCTTCCAAGACTTTTCCAATGAAACACAGATAAAAAGGAAGGAGATGGGGGGCGGAGTTACCCAGCAACCAAGATGGTCGCTTGTTCTGGTAGCTCCGTGCATGCAGCTACTAATATATTCTCATAGGCGATGGGAATTTGGATAATAAATACCATAGCTTTTGGGCACTAACACAAGAAGACACCGGGCACATGTCGACTTAAAATTGAGGGCCGTGAGTGCAGCATAGTGCTGAGGAACAGTGGCGAACCTGCTTGCCTCACACTGAAGCGCCATTTTGAGGGTTGATACACTGCGGCCTGATATGGAGACCCAAATAACATATGCCGCAATTAGAGACTTATTGGAGGAGTATGGGAAGCGGATGCTCGAGAGACTTGGTGCCTTTGATGAGATAATGATAGAGGCGAGATCTCACCGCGCTACCACTACAGAGGAGCGCGGTGCAGCACCGGAGTCACAGTGTATTACGGAGCCTGCAGCACTCCGAGCACACTTTTCACCGCTGCTGCCTGTGAGTGAAGGATCCGAGATGGGGCTCTGTTTTCTCTCTGCTGACACAGACACCGAGGACGACGCGCAAGGTGACCACCTGTATCTGGGGGCAGGCCTTACACAATACGGTAGGACTCACAGCTTAATGTGCTCGCTCCCTTCTGTTACCAGCTTTGCGGTTCTGCCGCGCCGACGCTATTGGAAGTATTGCACAAGCCTTCAAGAGCAACGGGTTGTGTGCTATTACCCTCTCTGGGATACCTGGGTTGTTTGGCTCTGTCTGTGGGCCGATGGATTTGCCCGCATGCAGACGGGCTAGACGGATTCTATAAGCAAAATTTAAAAGTATCTGGACAGTTTATTGAGACTCTTTAATATACTGTAAACTCCCCGGGTAATTGGACTACTCCTCTTGCTTCATGACGGTAATATTGCCTGAGATTAGCTCTAGGAGACTTTTTACTGAACCTATTGCTATTACATGAGTCTGAGCCCTGCTATCTTGACGGCGACCGCTGGAAACTACAAGGCAGCATTAACCTAAGTTTGCATCGCTATCTGGACTCATAATACAGATGGCCAGCAATATTCTGTTTCTCACTTATTACCTAACACGATGTGTGGTGTATTTCTCTTGTTTGCTTTCTATGTATTTGGTGATTTTATGAGATATGCATTTCAGATAGAGCCATCCTCACATACTGCAATTAACACTTAAACATATTCCATTGCTGCTTAACTGTAGTGAAACTGATAGAATTTTATTATGTTCATTAAGCAGTATTAATGCACTGCGGTCACACTGTAATGCTTATAGATTTTATTAACTAGTGCAAGTAGCTGCATCTATTGGTAAGTGTAACTAATTAACCCTCCTATGGGATTTGCTATACTACTATAACAGCCCTAGGGCTTGGAACACTGATTTGGAATCTATTAAGTATGCCTGCCACATCGCACTATGTATTTTCCTAGATATACATATTGTGTACTCATGTTAACTTCTCAGCCACCTGCTACGCACTAACCTGACGATCTGTGACACTCGGGGCAGCCACGAGCGGCTACATTTTCTGGGTTAGCCCTGTTATACAATGTGAGGTATGCTCTGACTGCCACTTACTCTGTATTTAAGCTGTTTGTAAATTACTGTTAGTTCCTTAGATTATTAAGAAAAATTTCACACCCAAATAATTTAAAACAAGTGACATGCTATTGATTGACCCCTTTTGATACATAAGTGTAGAAGCCGGGCACACCCCCATTTGTAATCCCAGCACGGAAATGACTCCACAATTCCCTCCTTATGCTGTCCCCCCCACCCTGTTTGGCAGAGTTACGTAGTCTCTGCCCTGTCCAAGAAGTCCCTGCTGCTCCTTGGGCCCCAATAATAAGAATATCACTGTTGTATTTACATATATATTCCTACTTACATATAGCTTGTTAGGGGTTGAGATTTTATTTCATTTAAACATTAACTTGAGGTTGCGCTAATGTATGATTGTTTTCAGGTCTCCCTTGTGGGACCTGGACTGGAATTGTCTTTTTTCCTCGAGCCTACATCTGAGCACACTGTAATTTCATATTGTTCATAATCTGTATAATATTTGGTATCTTCCAGAGTTTCTCTAAGCTGGTTTAGCTTGAATTTGCAATTCCTTTAACTTTTGATATGGTACTACAGTGTTAGCGATAACCTTATAATACCCATTTGAAGCTCATTTAAGATTAGTTTAAGTTCGCAACCCCTTTATTTTATATTTTATTTTATATTTTATTTTATATTTAGTGATTGGAATCATGTGGCATGTCTTCCGATTATCCCCAGTTATCAGATCCCATGAGTGGATCTTTGTTTTGCAGAAGGCACTAACGACCTTATTTGTTAAAAACAAGAAAAGAGGCATTGATGAAGGGTAACATTGTATTTTGGTCTACATATTGTTGATGGATATTTTACTGTATGTGACTATAGTCCTGTATTACTGCTCTGGAATGTTATCCTTCTCTCTGGGATTGTTGTACTTGTGTTTTTTTTTTGCCTCAATAAAATAAATATTAAAAAAAAAAAAAAAAAAAGGAAGGAAGGAAGGAAGGAGATGTCTCCCTTTTTCCCCCAGTTGATAGACAAAGGATATAAAGTAAGGATGGTATACCCAGCAAAAATTATTTAATTATAATAGTAAAGAAGCTAGAGATTTCCTCACTCAAGATAAATTATAAAAAATAACAACATCTTTATCTCCGAATATGGTCTATGTTTATTTCTTTTTTCTCTTATTTGACTACACAGTGTTTCTGGCTAGACCTTGTTCTACCCAGGTTTTGTTATGTCAAATATATTTAATTTCTCTTTTTTTTTTTTTTTCTCGCTCCCCCCCTTTCTCCCCCTCTTGCCTCTCTATGTATTGGTTTTATATTCTTACTCTGGTCATCTATGTAACATACCATGACTGCACCACTTACATTTTTTTCATGGAATGTCAGGGGGATAACATCCCCTATTAAACGGAAACAAATTATATCTATATTAGGTAAATATTCCCCCGACATTGTTTTCCTGCAAGAAACGTATCTTAAAGAGGTTGAAATTCCCAAACTAAGATCTCGTTGGGTAGGACAGGTTTTTGCTACCCCTTGTGTGAGCCGGAAATGTGGAGTGGCCATTTTATTTAATAAAAAATTAGAATTTAAAATTATCAGTATTGAGTATGATATTGATAATAGATTTATTATTATGCAAATTTCGATAAGAGGTTTTCTACTCACTCTATGTAATGTCTATGGCCCAAATCAATTCTCTCGTGGATTCTGGGACACAATTCAAAACAAATTTTATCGTCATTGTAGTGACAGATTAATAGTAAGTGGTGATTTCAATATGACACTTGCTCCAAATATTGATAGAATGTCCCAGAGTAAACGACAAGATATGAAGGCTAGTAAATATTTCTCTTGTTAAGTGTATCCAGTCCACGGATCATACATTACTTGTGGGATATTCTCATTCCCAACAGGAAGTTGCAAGAGGACACCCACAGCAGAGCTGTAATATAGCTCCTCCCCTAACTGTCATAGCCAGTCATTCTCTTGCAACTCTCAACAAGCTAGGATGTTGTAGGAGAGAGTGGTTAAATATAGTTAGTTTATTTTCTTCAATCAAAAGTTTGTTATTTTTAAATAGTACCGGAGTTGTGCTATTTTATCTCAGGCAGTAAATAGAAGAAGAATCTGCCTGAGGTTTCTATGATCTTAGCAGGTTGTAACTAAGATCCATTGCTATTCTCACATATGTCTGAGGGGATTACACAGATGAGGTAACTTCAGCGAGAGAATGGCGTGCAGTTTATTCTGCTATCAGGTATGTGCAGTTATAATTTTTTCTAGAGATGGAAAACACTAGAAAATGCTGCTGATACCGGATTAATGTAAGTTAAGCCTGAATACAGTGATTTAATAACGACTGGTATCATGCTTACTCCCAGGGGTAATACCCTTATGATATTGCAATATAAACGTTTGCTGGCATGTTTAATCGTTTTTATATATGCATTGGTGATAAAACTTTATTGGGGCCTAGTTTTTTCCACATGGCTGGCTTAAATTTTGACTAGAAACAGTATTACTGAGGCTTTCCACTGTTATAGTATAAAAGTTACAGTTGGTGCAGTTAAAATTACAAACTGTGACATCCAGCTTCCCTCAGGAGTCCCCTGTATGCTATAGGACATCTCTAAAGGGCTCAAAGGCTTTCCAAAGTTGTTTATTGGGGAAGGTAGGACCACAGCTTGCTGTGGCAGTTGGTTGTGACTGTTAAAAAAAAAAAAAAAAAAGTCTATTTCGTTTTTTTGATCCGTTTTTTTAACTAAGGGGTTAATCATCCATTTGCAAGTGGATGCAATGCTCTGCTAGCCTATTACATACACTGTAAAAATTTTGTTTGATTTACTGCATTTTTTCACTGTTTTTCAAATTCTGACAAAATTTGTTTCTCTTAAAGGCACAGTACCGTTTTTTATATTTGCTTGTTAACTTGATTTAAAGTGTTTTCCAAGCTTGCTAGTCTCATTGCTAGTCTGTATAAACATGTCTGACATAGAAGAAACTCCTTGTTCATTATGTTTAAAAGCCATGGTGGAACCCCCTCTTAGAATGTGTACCAAATGTACTGATTTCATTTTATGCAATAAAGATCATATTCTGTTTTTAAAAAAATGATCACCAGAGGAATCTGACGAGGGGAAAGTTATGCCGACTAACTCTCCCCACGTGTCAGACCCTTTGACTCCCGCCCAAGGGACTCACGCTCAAATGGCGCCAAGTACATCTAGGGCGCCCATAGCGTTTACTTTACAAGACATGGCGGCAGTCATGGATAATACACTGTCAGCGGTATTAGCCAGACTACCTGAACTTAGAGGTTAGCGAGATAGCTCTGGGGTGAGACAAAATGCAGAGCATACTGACGCTTTAAGAACCATGTCTGATACTGCCTCACAATATGCAGAAGCTGAGGAAGGAGAGCTTCAGTCAGTGGGTGATGTTAATGACTCAGGAAAGATACCTGATTCTAATATTTCTACATTTAAATTTAAGCTTGAACACCTCCGCGTGTTACTTAGGGAGGTTTTAGCTGCTCTGAATGACTGTGATACCATTGCAGTGCCAGAGAAATTTTGTAGACTGGGTAAATGCTTTGCAGTGCCGGTGTGTACTGATGTTTTTCCAATACCTAAAAGGTTTACAGAAATTATTAATAAGGAATGGGATAGATCAGGTATGTCGTTCTCTTCCCCTCCTATTTTTAGAAAAATGTTTTCCAATAGACGCCACCACACGGGACTTATGGCAGACAGTCCCTAAGGTGGAGGGAGCAGTTTCTACTCTAGCAAAGCGTACTACTATCCCTGTCGAGGACAGTTGTGCTTTTTTAGAGCCAATGGATAAAAAATTAGAAGGTTACCTTAAGAAAATATTTATTCAACAAGGTTTTATCCTACAGCCCATTGCATGCATTGCCCCTGTCACTGCTGCTGCGGCGTACTGGTTTGAGTCTCTGGAAGAGGCTTTACAGGTAGAGACTCCATTGGATGACATACTTGGCAAACTTAGAGCACTTAAGCTAGCCAATTATTTTATTTCTGATGCCATTGTTCATTTGAATAAACTAACGGCTAAGAATTCTGGTTTTGCTATACAGGCGCGCAGAGCGCTATGGCTTAAATCATGGTCAGCTGACGTGACTTTAAAATCTAAGCTACTTAACATTTCCTTCAAGGGGCAGACCCTATTCGGGCCTGGTTTGAAGGAGATTATTGCTGATATCACGGGAGGAAAAGGTTGTGCCCTTCCTCAGGACAGGTCCAAATCTAGGGCCAAACAGTCTAATTTTCGTGCCTTTCGAAACTTCAAGGCAGGTGCGGCATCAACTTCCTCTAATAATAAACAAGAGGGAACTTTTGCTCAATCCAAGACGGTCTGGAGACCAAACCAGACGTGGAAAAAAGGTAAGCAGGTCAAAAAGCCTGCTGCTTCCTCTAAGACAGCATGAAGGAACGACCCCCTATCCGGTAACGGATCTAGTAGGGGGCAGACTTTCACTCTTCGCCCAGGCATGGGCAAGAGATGTTCAGGATCCCTGGGCGTTGGAAATTATATCTCAGGGATATCTTCTGGACTTCAAAGCTTCCCCCCCAAAAGGGAGATTTCACCTTTCACAATTATCTGCAAACCAGATAAAGAGTGAGGCATTCTTACACTGTGTACGAGACCTCCTAGTTATGGGAGTGATCCATCCAGTTCCAAAGGAGGAACAGGAACAGGGTTTTTACTCAAATCTGTTTGAGGTTCCCAAAAAAGAGGGAACCTTCAGACCGATTTTGGATCTAAAGATCTTAAACAAATTCCTCAAAGTTCCGTCGTTCAATATATGACTACAGTGGATCTAAAGGATGCTTATCTTCACTTTCCGATACACAAAGATCATCATCGGTTTCTCAGGTTTGCCTTTCAAGACAGGCATTACCAGTTGTAGCTCTTCCCTTTGGATTAGCTACAGCCCCAAGAATCTTTACAAAGGTTCTAGGGTCGCTTTTGGCGGTCCTAAGGCCGCGGGGCATAGCAGTAGCCCCTTATTTAGACGACATCCTGATACAGGCGTCAAACTTCCAAATTGCCAAGTCTCATACGGACGTAGTACTGGCATTTCTGAGGTCGCATGGGTGGAAAGTGAACGAGGAAAAGTGTTCTCTATCCCCACTCACAAGAGTTTCCTTTCTAGGGACTCTGATAGATTCTGTAGAAATGAAAATTTACCTTGACGGAGTCCAGGTTATCAAAGCTTCTAAATTCCTGTCGGGTTCTTCATTCCATTCCGCGATCTTTGGTGGCTCAGTGTATGGAAGTAATCGGCTTAATGGTAGCGGCAATGGACATAGTGCTGTTTGCACGCTTACATCTCAGACCGCTGCAACTATGCAGGCTCAGTCAGTGGAGCGGGGATTACACAGATTTGGCCCCTCAACTGAATCTGGACCAAGAGACCAGGGATCCTCTTCCCTGGTGGCTATCTCGGGTCCATCTGTCCAAAGGTATGACCTTCGCAGGCCAGATTGGACTATTGTAACAACAAATGCCAGCCTTCTAGGTTGGGGTGCAGTCTGGAACTCCCTGAAGGCTCAGGGATCGTGGACTCAGGAGGAGTCTCTCCTTCCAATAAATATTCTGGAACTAAGAGCGATATTCAAGGCTCTTCAGGTTTGGCCTCAGTTAGCAACTCTGAGGTACATCAGATTTCAGTCGGTCAACATCACGACTGTAGCTTACATCAACCATCGAGGGGGAACAAGAAGTTCCCTAGAGATGTTAGAAGTTTCAAAAACAATTCACTGGGCAGAGATTACTCTTGCCACCTATCAGCTATCCATATCCCAGGTTTAGAGCACTGGGAGGCGGATTTTCTAAGTCGTCAGACTTTTCATCCGGGAGAGTGGGAACTCCATCCGGAGGTATTTGCACAACCGATTCTCCGTTGGGGCAAACCAGAACTGGATCTCATGGCATCTCGACAGAACGCCAAGCTTCCGTGTTACAGATCCAGGTCCAGGGATCCCAAGGCGACACTGATAGATACTCTAGCAGCGCCCTGGTCTTTCAACCTGGCTTATGTGTTTCCACCGTTTCCTCTGCTCCCTCGACTGATTGCCAAGATCAAGCAGGAGAGAGCATCGGTGATTCTGATAGCACCTGCGTGGCCACGCAGGACCTGGTATGCAGATCTAGTGGACATGTCATCCTTTCCACCATGGTCTCTGCCTCTGAGACAGGACCTTCTATTTCAGGGTCCTTTCAACCATCCAAATCTAATTTCTCTGAGGCTGACTGCCTGGAGATTGAATGCTTGATTTTATCAAAGCGTGGCTTCTCCGAGTCAGTTATTGATACCTTAATGCAGGCACGAAAGCCTGTCACCAGGAAAATTTACCATAAGGTATGGCGTAGATATCTTTATTGGTGTGAATTCAAGGGTTACTCATGGAGTAAGGTCAGGTTTCCTAGGATTTTATCTTTTCTCCAAGAAGGTTTGGAAAAAGGATTGTCAGCTAGTTTCTTAAAGGGACAGATTTTTGCTCTGTCTATTCTTTTGCACTAGCGTCTGGCAGATGTTCCAGACGTTCAGGCATTTTGTCAGGCTTTAGTTTGAATCAAGCCTGTGTTTAAACCTGTTGCTCCACCATGGAGCTTAAACTTGGTTCTTAAAGTTCTTCAAGGAGTTCCGTTTGAACCTCTTCATTCCATAGATAAACTTTTATCTTGGAAAGTTCTTTTTTTTTTTGGTAGCTATTTCCTCGGCTCGTAGAGTCTCTGAGCTATCTGCCTTACAATGTGATTCTCCTTATCTGATTTTTCATACGGATAAGGTAGTCCTGCGTACCAAACCTGGGTTCTTACCTAAGGTGGTATCTAACAAGAAATTGTAGTTCCATCCTTGTGTTACACAATCTGGACGTGGTCTGTGCTTTAAAGTTTTACTTACAAGCTACTAAAGATTTTCGTCAAACATCTGCTTTGTTTGTTGTCTACTCTGGACAGAGGAGAGGCCAAAAGGCTTTGGCAACCTCTTTTTCTTTTTGGCTAAGAAGCTTAATCCGCTTAGCCTATGAGACTGCTGGACAGCAGCCTCCTGAAAGGATTACAGCTCATTCCACTAGAGCTGTGGCTTCCACTTGGGCCTTTAAAAATGAGGCTTCTGTTGAACAGATTTGCAAGGCGGCGACTTGGTTTTCGCTTCATACTTTTTCAAAATTTTACAAATTTGATACTTTTGCTTCTTCGGAGGCTATATTTGGGATAAAGGTTTTACAGGCCCTTCATCCGTGTACTTTAGCTTTGGTATTGGTATCCCACAAGTAATGGATGATCTGTGGACTGGATACACTTAACAAGAGAAAACATAATTTATGCTTACCTGATAAATTTATTTCTCTTGTAGTGTATCCAGTCCATGGCCCGCCCTGTCATTTTAAGGCAGGTAATTTTTAAATTTGAAAAAACTAGTCCCAGATATAAAGTCACATTCAATAGGATAGTAGCACTCAAAGCCAGGACATCAGTGGTGAGCAGTAGAAACCACATAGAATAAGGCTGTAACAGTGACACAACACCCCCCCCCCCTCAAACAGGAACTATAATTCATGTAAGCCCCAGTCCTTTCAGGCATCCACTATTGCGGAATAGGGTGAAATTCAAAACTCACCCTTCTGCCGTGAGGATTCGCTAAAGTCCGTGTCTGGTCAGTAAGGATTTCTTCAGAGGCGTGCTCCTAGATGGGGACAAACAACGGCTAAGCTGCCGGTTCCCCTGCAAGGATTAGCTTCTCTCCGTTTCTCCTACAGTGCTAGACTTCCGGATCTCCGTAGCGTAACGTGTGACGTCATCGGGGGCCTGTGAAGCCGGAAGTGTGTCGCGGTCAGCCAATCAGATTCCTGGAAACTCGAAAATCACTGATCCACTTGGTATAGCTTGAGTGTGAGAAACATAAGGAAAACTGCTGCCAATTGAGGGACTCCTTGTAATCCCAAAGTGAATAAAAGTAGAAAAGATGAGGCAGTAGTCGTTCCTGATGTGAATAAAAGTCCAATCTTTATTTCTCAATTAAAACATCACAGCAAAGGGTAAGAAGGTGCAGGCTGGTTGACTAGTTTCGGCAGAGTGCCGTAATCATAATCCTGCAGCCACTTAAAATTGTGCATATTTAAAGGGGTTTCCAAACACAGTGATTGGTCAATGTTGATGGGAGTGTAAATCTACTCCCTCACATATTAACCTCTTACTAACAATTATCTAACCTATTCAGAAATTTGACCTTATTTACATAGTGTGAGTCCTTAGGATATATTAATCACAAATAATCAATTCATTATTACAGTCTCAAAAATATATATGTATCTTGGTCATATATTAAAAGATATATAGCACATTTTCACATTTTCACAACTATATCATAGATAGTAATAATATAAACATGTATATACATATTTGTAAAGAGTATATAACATGGGTATGTAAGAAATTTATATTCATGCTAATATAGTCGTACATAAATGCATACATAAATATGACAATAGTAGGATAACTACAATATGCTATTTGAATAATTAAATACATACAATGATAGACACATTTCCAAGAGATATTTTCCAAACCTATTTTCCTTTTGTACTCTGGACAGAGGAGAGGTCAAAAGGCTTTGGCAACCTCTTTTTCTTTTTGGTTAAGAAGCTTAATCCGCTTAGCCTATGAGACTGCTGGACAGCAGCCTCCTGAAAGGATTACAGCTCATTCCACTAGAGCTGTGGCTTCCACTTGGGCCTTTAAAAATGAGGCTTCTGTTGAACAGATTTGCAAGGCGGCGACTTGGTCTTCGCTTCATACTTTTTCAAAATTTTACAAATTTGATACTTTTGCTTCTTCGGAGGCTATATTTGGGAGAAAGGTTTTACAGGCAGTGGTTCCTTCCATTTAAGTTCCTGCCTTGTCCCTCCCTTCATCCGTGTACTTTAGCTTTGGTATTGGTATCCCACAAGTAATGGATGATCCGTGGACTGGATACACTTAACAAGAGAAAACATAATTTATGCTTAACTGATAAATTTATTTCTCTTGTAGTGTATCCAGTCCATGGCCCGCCCTGTCATTTTAAGGCAGGTAATTTTTAAATTTAAACTAGAGTAACCACTACACCCTATGGTTCCTCCTTTCTCGGCTTGTTTTCGGTCGAATGACTGGCTATGACAGTTAGGGGAGGAGCTATATTACAGCTCTGCTGTGGGTGTCCTCTTGCAACTTCCTGTTGGGAATGAGAATATCCCACAAGTAATGGATGATCCGTGGACTGGATACACTACAAGAGAAATAAATTTATCAGGTAAGCATAAATTATGTTTTTAATAAATTCTGCTCTGCACTTAAACTTAATGACATTTGGAGGACTAAATTTCCTGACTCTGTAGAATTTATCTGCGAGTCTAAAACCCATTGTACACTTTCAAGAATTGACTATATTCTTATTTCAGAACAGCTTCTTCAATTATCGGTATGTCCCAAAATTCATGATATCATTATCTCGGACCATGCGATAATTTCACTAGTTATCCACTTAGCTTCCAGGGAGAATTCTTATAATACCAGTTTCTTTTTTCCTTTTAAGTAATAATAGCAAATTTATTAATTGGTTAAAAACACAATGGCGGGACTTTTGCTATAATAATATTTCATACTTTAATAAAAGTGAAATATTTTGGGAAACTTTCAAAGCTGTCCTTAGAGGTCAAATTAAGTCATATCTATGTCATATTAAAAAGAAATCTTTAATAAGTGAAAGACAACTATCCAATCAAGTGAAAAATGCTTTCAATCAATATAAGTTGTATCCCTCTAAGGGCAACTGGTTAGATTATTCCCAATGTAGAATTAAAAGAGATATATACATTAAGCAGCATTGCCTTGAAGAAGAGACTAAGTTGGATAACCATTTCAGAGGGCATTATGGTAGTTCTGCCAAATATTTGGCTAGAATTACCAAAAATAGTTAAAGCAGGAATCACATAACGGCTATTAAGGCCAAACAAGAGAGATATTCAGACAATAATAATATAAGAAAGGTGTTCTTTGAATATTTTCAAGATTTATACAATGCACATCCGATAGATATCCACAATAAAGAACGTTTCTGGTCCAAAATTATGACACCGCAAATTTCCCCTTCAGACTTAGAAACCCTGAATACACCAATTTCTAAGGAAGAAATCCTGTCAACAATTAAGAACGCTAAATTGAATAAAGCTGCGGGGCTAGACGGGATTCCGATGGAACTGTATAAAATCCTTATGGAAGAAATAAGTAATCTATTAGTCTGCTTGTTTAATAATTATTATTCATCTTCTTCCCCTATATCAAACCTCTTTTCTGCAGCCAATATAACCCTTATTCTCAAAAAGAGTAAAGATCCTGAACAAACAGCCCCATATAGACCGATATCTGTTCTAAATTCTGATTACAAAATCCTCCTTTCCATTATTTCTAACAGAATGAAGAACTTTTTGGGTAAAATAATCCACATGGATCAAACGGGATTTATGATTGATCGCACTGTAACCTCCAACCTCCGGAAAGCCGAAACACTGTTAGACTTTATTTGGAATCAAAATCTGACCCCAAAAAACGAGAAACTGAATAAGGATTTAGCCATATTATCTATAGACGCTGAGAAGGCATTTGATTCTATATCATGGAATCATCTGCTACATTCCTTAGAATGCTTTGGTGTTAAAGGCCATTGCCTAGACTTTATAGCCAAGATTTACAAAAATCCTTATTCAGCACTCCTGATAAATGGCAACCTCTCTGATAAAATCGTGCTTTGGCGAGGTACGCGCCAAGGTTGCCCTTTGTCACCCTTATTGTTCAATATTGCAATAGAACCATTAGCTATATGGCGTCGCTCAGAACTAATGGGGATCAGACTGGGTAACATGGAGTTTAAAATTTCACTATATGCTGATGATTTGTTAATTTTTCTAGAGGACTCAACTAAGTCCATTCCAAAAATTCTTCAGATATTATCTACCTTTAGCTCTTTTGCAGGTTATAAAATAAATCTACAAAAAAGTGAACTCTTATGGATATTAAAATATAGGGGAAGTTGGGACTTCCGGTGGGCGGCTCACCAAGATGGCCACTGATTCATCTTGCTCTGTGACTGTTATCTGCAGAGAAAGGAATTGTGGCCGAATCTGAAGCCATCCAGACTTCCCTTGGCAATAAGTGTGCCCGGGACACTACCAGGATCAGGACGTTTCAACTCCTGGCTACCGAGAAGGCAAGGAAACAGAATTAAGCATATTGGCTTTTTTTTTTTCTTTTTTTTTTTTTAACGTGCTCACCCTGAAGCAAACAAGATGGAGCACATCACCTCGTGTCTCATTGAGGCTTTCGTGCCACTGTTTGACACCTTGGCAGCAGCAATGGGAGAACTGCTGCAAGAGACAAGAAAGCTGAGAGTAACCGACTTTCCTAAAGTTATACCGGCCCGCCTGATGGCACGTACCACGCCTCCCACCTGCATGCAGATCATAGCGCCGGACCTAACATCTCCCGATACCAGGCCGATTATAGGCTCTTTAATTCAGCACAGAAGGGATGACTGCCTAATTCCCAATACAACCCTCCAATGTCAGCAGCCGTTAAAACACCTCCTCTCCAGTGACACCATGGGGCCAGAAGACTTGCAGCGTAAGTCGTATCGTGGCAGAGTACCACCTTTCATTGCAGACATCAATGGGCCAGACTTAACAGGGAGAGAGAACATTATAGAAGCGCTACGGGCTGCCAGTGCTCAGCGCTTCTCGGCACAGGCAGCGGAGCAGTCTGTGAGACCTGCCATAGGGGACATGTTACTCGTGGTAAGAGAGCCGCATGGTGAAGGTCAGAAAGTATATGTTTGTCGGCACAATGAGATTCAATTTGATCGATCGAGACAGCTGCTGGAATCATGTAATGGCCTGACGGCTCTAGCAAGGGAGGGAGTAGGATAAAGCATGTAGATCCTGCCTGAACTGTCTTTCTGGATATTTGGACTGACGCCTCTCTACAGACATGCTATACAAGAGTAAAGTTTGTTTAACATGGTTCTAAGGTCTAGTTCTGATTACATGTGTGTGTATGCTATTGGTTGTCTTTTGGGGACTATAAGAGAATGCACGCGACCGAATTAAAAAAGCAGAAAAAAAAGCATGTGGGTTAGACTGCTGGTTGTTTACTGTTTTAAGCCCTGTTTTTACTTGATGTTAACTCTATTTTTACTAGCACTGGTTCTCATGCAACTTTAAAAATGTATTTCTTGCCGAGTATTAAATGGCAATGGTGCTCTAACATACTATCTACTACAATGAAGTGTCGCTATCTATAGAATGTGTACTGTTCAACCGCTACTATTTTAAGCTGCACAATCCCTATATTACTGCAACATCTGTTTTTTCTTTTTTAGAAATATATAATTGTATTTAACTTAGCAGAAAGACAGCAAGGATTCTCTTATTTACTCATGTGCATATTTTTATTTGACAAAAGTTCATATTATGCTAACTCTGCATATATCAATAGATTCTTTATGATCTGCTCAGCTTTCCCTAGAAATGCCCTGTAGAATGAGTAGCCCCCATGTGCTGCACTTATTTATGCCAGACCAATATTGGAAAGACCTTTTCGATAATGCATAAGTGTACACTGATAATATAAAATAATCCAGCATTGGCAATCCCTGCATAATCTATCCTCAGTTTATGCCTATTATATTAAACCTGACATCAACTCATCTGGCTTGGCTTAAGACTAACTCAGGCCTCAACTTGAACATAATAATATAAATCAACCTATTTATTCTACTGGTTAACTCATATATGGCCTGGTTATCCCTAATAAAGTAGTCTCCTATCCTACTTCCAACTATTTTCTAGCAAATAAAAGTTTTTACAAGTGCTCATTTTAATTAACTCTTATAGGCTATTTCATGCTACATAGACTGGGCTCTCACATGTCATACATAGCTGTTCCTCCTTAACCAACTACCAGACCACTGTTTATTAAAAGCAAACTATTGGGCAGTATAACCTACTATTAGATTCAGATATACCTCCACAATAGCACTCATATCAACTCATAGGATCAATAGTCTTATTAATTTAAAGGCATAAGGTTGCTTTCCCGGCAACACCAGGTAGCTTATATGCGGACCCCCCTCATATACGCATAATGGGGATGGCGTACCCCTGAATTCTCTGTGTCATCTGGGAAGGTGTTTAATTTTCTTAATTTTCATAATTGTTGTTTGGTTAAGGAGTTCTTATGTGTGTATTGTCTTAGTATTCTGTTAATTTTGTTTTGCTAGTACTTATTCTCCTGTAGTAAGAGTAACTATCTTTAAGTGTCTAATGTAAGTAATATTTTGATATGTCATGTGCTCTGACACCTAATGTATTAGAAGACACTTCCACCACAATATAACTTGGCTTACATATATATACTCAATACTTATATGGATCTCATCTTACCCCCCTTTAAACCGTGTTTATTAATACCAATCCTCACTTATAAATAACCATATTATATCAGGTCTTATCCCACAAGAACTAGCCCATCTCTACAAAATGTTTATGTATGAGGCCTGCAAGCACTCTCAGGATTGTACCTTAACCTAATACTTAACCTGATACCTTAACCTAATACTTACACAGTATTGCAATTCACGGTGAACCTAAAACTCTAAATAAGTGGAGGTTTTCCACATTAGCTTCAAAGGGGGACATATATATATATACTCTCCGTGATAGAAGGTACTAGTTTACTTTATTTTAGTTTATTATTGTTTAGTTGTGCTATGTTAGTGCTTAGTTTGGGTTTTATTTAGTTTAGTTTAGTTTTGATGATACTATAAAATTTAGGGACATGGGTGCAACATAAGGAAATGCCTGAATAAGCTATATGTACCTCTAAATGCATAAGTGTCTTTCATCTTTCTCAAAAGTACGTGAATACTGTATATCGATGCTTATAATGTAGCATTTAACCTAGAACTCTGATTGTAACTTGTTCTCTGTAATATTACTCTGAGTGCATATGAATATGTTGTCTTGCTCCTATGTCTCTTCAATAAAAAGAATTTAAAAAAAAAATATAGGGGAAGTTGTACTGATCATCCATTTAAAAATACAGATAACATCAAATATTTGGGCATTATATTACACAGAAATCCTAAGATGTGGTATAATCTAAATTTTAAACCAGTTTTTGAAAAAGCCTTAGCAGATCTTAAGAATTGGTCTTCATTCCCTCTTTCTCTATCGGCTCGTGTCAACCTAGTCAAAACTATCATCTTTCCGAGGATATTATACCTCTTACAAAATCTGCCATTATTTATTCCTAACCAGGAAATCCGAAAATTTTACGCAGCATGCTCACAATTCCTTTGGAAAGGACAAAAGGCTCGTATTGCCATTGCAAAATTATGTCAAGAAAAAAGTAGTGGTGGACTGGCGTTGCCGGATATAAAACTCTATAATTTAACCACTCTAGCTAAAATAGCGATCGGTTGGCTGATTGGCTCTAATAAAGTATCTTCTGTGGAGATGGAGAGTTTGTTTATAACGCCTTTTTCCCTAAAAGCTATCTTACATTGTCCTACAGGCAAATTCACGATTTCTTTGCTATATAATATTATGCTTGCAAAACAGGGCCAAATTTTCTCGCAAAAGCAGGTCTATTTTTGGCTTCAATATTTCCCGCAATTTGAAGTAGTTAATATTGTTTATAGTTTTTCGGCATTAGAGAAACTCAATGTATAAATTGCGTGGAAAGAATCGCAGACCAAACTAATGCATAATGCTTATCTAACGCCTCTCAAAATGTCTAAATTCTCTTCCTCAACACAACAACACTGTCCAAAATGTCATTTACTAAATGCAGACATTATACATATGTTTTTCTACTGTCCAAAAATAAACCAGCTGTGGCGCAAAGTTAATTACTGGTATAATCGTCAGTTTCACGATAACTTTAAAATCCAAGCCTATCATACAATTTTTCTGATACATTCAAATCTAGTAGTGGCTAAACCAAAAAATATTGGAATACTGAACACAATAATCTTAGTAACCAGAATTTTAATTCTGAAAAAATGGAAAGATACATTTCCACCCAGATTCTCTATTTTTCTGAGGAAACACCCTTTGTAGCTGAGAAACTAGTTGCAACTGTTTTTAAACAATTGTTTATATATTGGGGTGTTGTCAATTCACATCCCTTGAATTTTTAAACAAATTATTTTTATGGAAGTCTAAGCCTGATTGTTTGTTTGGAGATATTGGTAACCATCATCCTGCTGCAGGATCAGTGTAGCTGGCTCACTGTGATTCCCCAGCTTGCCTCAATCAGCACATAGGTGCTGCTCCCTTTGTGAGTATACAATCTTCAAGTTTGTCCATTTGTGCCATTTATATTACATTATTGCACTAGGAGGTGCTCCCCCATCTCTTTTTTTTGTTCAGATTCTACATTTGTTTCCATTGAAGTTCCATCATCCAATCACTGGATCAGTGTAGCTGGGTCACTGTGATTCCCCAGCCTGCTCCAATCAGCACATAGGTGGTGCTTATTTTGTGAGTATTTTTCTTGCACAAATTCTATTTTTTGTTTATTATCTTGCAATATTGCACTAGGAGGCGCCCTCTTTTCTTTGTGATTAATTTCCACAGATGTTCGTTTTTTTCCCCATTGACTTCTATGGGGGAATAAATTATTGTTTGCGCGACAGTCTAATTGCGCTAGAAGTAAGTTGTTTGCACTTGTCGGGTTAGCACGAGAGGGATAACTTTTAACTTTCAACACATGATAACAGTGCAATCCGACGAGCGTAAAAAGTTTAATTCTAGTGCAATAAGCGCTCTAGCGGAAGTGCTAAATAATGCTCCACTTGTAATCTGGCCCTTAGTGTTTAATGTTCCTTTATGACAGACCCACACATTGCCGTCCGATCTGGATAAATTGGAAATTCAGTAAGCGACACATAGACAGTGCATAAACATTATTAAGAGTTAAATGGATGGGTATCAGGCTATTAAACGATCATTAAAGGGATTCTAAACCCACATTTTTTCTTTCACGACTCAGATAGATCATGCAATTTTAAGCAACTTTCTAATTTACTCCTTTTATCATTTTCTTTCTCATGCTATCTTTATTTGAACAAGCAGGAATGTAAGCTTAAGAGCCGGCCCGTTTTTATTTCAGCATCTGGGTAGCGCTTGCTCATTGGTTACTAAATGTAGCAAACCAATCAGCAAGCTCTACCAAGGTGCTGCACCAAAAATGGGCTTGCTATTAACCTTCCATTCCTGCTTTTTCAAATAAAGATAGCAAGAGAACGAACAAAAATAGATAATAGGAATAAATTAGAAAGTTGATTAAAATTGCATGCTCTATCTGAATAATGAAAGAAAAAAATTGTGTTTTGTATCCCTTTAACACCCCTTTAACCCCTTAAGGACAAGGCCATTTTTCAATTTCTTTCCCTTAAAGGGACAGTATACACTCATATTCATATAACTGCATGTAATAGACACTACTATAAAGAATAATATGCACAGATACTGATATAAAAATCCAGTATAAAACTGTTTAAAAACTTACTTAGAAGCTGTCACTTTGGCTCTGTTGAAAAGGTAGTTGGAAAGCCCACTGCAAGTGGCAAATAAGACCCTCCCCCTTCTTTTGCATATGAAAAGACCCTTTACACAAACAAGAGCAAGCTGGAGTAGGTAGTCGAGCGTATTCACATAAAACTTTGGGGCTTGGTTAGGAGTCTGAAAATCAGAGCAATGTTATTTAAAAATAAGCAAAACTATACATTAATTAAAAAAAAAAACTTTATGGGCTATATAAATAGATTATCTACAAAACATTTATGCAAAGAAAAAATGAGTGTATAATGTCCCTTTAAGGACCAGGGCTATTTTTACATTTCTGCGGTGTTTGTGTTTAGCTGTAATTTTCCTCTTACTCATTTACTGTACCCACACATATTATATACCGTTTTTCTCGCCACTAAATGGACTTTCTAAAGATATCATTATTTTCATCATATCTTATAATTAACTATTAAAAATATTATAAAATATGAGGAAAAAATGGAAAAAAACACACTTTTTCTAACTTTGACCCCCAAAATCTGTTACACATCTACAACCACCAAAAAGCAACCATGCTAAATAGTTTCTAAATTTTGTCCTGAGTTTAGAAATACCCAATGTTAACATGTTCTTTGCTTTTATTGCAAGTTATAGGGCAATAAATACAAATAGCACTTTGTTATTTCAAAACCACTTTTTTTCAAAATGAGCGCTAGTTACATTGGAACCCTGATATCTGTCAGGAATACCTGAATATCCCTTGACATGTATATATTTTTTTTAGAAGACATTCCAAAGTATTGATCTAGGCCCATTTTGGTATATTTCATGCCACCATTTCACCGCCAAATGTGATCAAATAAAAAAAATTGTTCACTTTTTCACAAATTTTTTCCACAAACTTTAGGTTTCTCACAGAAATTATTTACAAACAACTTGTGCAATTATGGCATAAATGGTTGTAAATGCTTCTCTGGGATCCCCTTTGTTCAGAAATAGCAGACTTATATGGCTTTGGTGTTGCTTTTTGGTAATTAGAAGGCTGCTAAATGCCACTGCGCACCACACGTGTTTTATGCTCAGCATTGAAGGGGTTAATTAGGGAGCATGTAGGGAGCTTGTAGAGTTAATTTTAGCTTTAGTGTAGTGTAGTAGACAACCCAAAGTATTGATATAGGCCCATTTTGGTATATTTAATGCCACCATTTCACTGCCAAATGCGATCAAATTTAAAAAAAAAACACGTTTTTTTCCCCGCAATTTTAGGTTTCTCACTGAAATTATTTACAAACAGCTTATGCTTGTAAATGCTTCTCTGGGATCCCCTTATATATGCTTTTTGGTAATTAGAAGACTGCTAAATGCCGCTGCACATCACACGTGTATTATGTCTAGCAGTGAAGGGGTTAATTAGGGATCTTGTAGGGAGCTTGCAGGGTTAATTTTAGCTTTAGTGTAGAGATCAGCCTCCCACCTAACACATCAGACCCCCTGATCCCTCCCAAACAGCTCTCTTCCCTCCCTCACCCCACAATTGTGCCCGCCATCTTAAGTACTGGCAGAAAGTCTGCCAGTACTAAAATGAAAGGTATCTTTTATTTTTATTTTTTTAGCATATTTACATATGCTGCTGTGTAGGATCCCCCTTAGCCCCAAACCTCCCTGATCTCCCCCCCTCCCCAAACAGCTCTCTCCCCCTCTATATTATTGGGAGCCATCTTGGGTACTGGCAGCTGTCTGCCAGTACCCAGTTTACAAAAAAAAAAAATATTTTTTATTACTTCACCCACTTTTCTGTAGTGTAGCTTCCCCCCCAAAACTAAACCCCCACCCCCTCCCAGATCACTTTGATTATTTATAATAAAGTTTTTATTCCCCCTCTAAATTTAAACAAACTCTGTTCCATAGTGTAATGGTTCCCACCCGCTCCCTCCCCTTGCACGCGCCCGCCTCCCCCGTGCACAAGCGCGCATCCGTGCGCTCCCCCCAGCAATCCGCCCACGATCCCGCCCACCTCTGCACTCAGTAATCCATCGTCGGCTCCCATCCACCAACGATTGCGGCCATCGATGTCCGGTGCAGAGAGGGCCACGGAGTGGCTCTCTCTGCATCGGATGGGGAAAAATGTTATTGCAGTGATGCCTTGATATCGAGGCATCACTGCAATAACCGGAAAGCGGTTGGAAGCGATCAGGATTGCTTCCAGCTGCTTTGAACCCCAACGTCGTACAGGGTATGTCGCTGGTCTTTAAAGACCAGTTTGCGCAAGACGTACCCTGTACAACGTATGTCGTTAAGGGGTTAACCCTTTGAGTGCCAATGACGGCTCTGAGCCGTCACAGAGTTTCTCACTCTGGTGCTAATGACGGCTCAGAGCCGTCATGAGCACTCTCCCACCTTGAAGGAGATCTGGGGGCTCCTTACTGCTCCTACCCCAGCAATCGTGCCTGTAGAGTGACAGGCATCGCCGGGGCTTCACGTATTTATTTATACTTAATGTTAAGTATAGGAGGAGGGGGCATGCTGCTTAGAAGCCTGTATCTCAGGCATCTAAGCAGCTACAGACCCCCAAGACCCATTGTTGGAAAGGTAATCGCCTAACCTTTCCAGCAGTGTAAGTTTTGGGGGTCTGTAAAAAAAAATTAAAAAGTAAAAAAAAAAGTTTTCTAAAATAATAAAATAAAAAAAAATATTAGCACCCAGGTGGGAAATGGCTTAGCAGCCAAAGGGTTAAAGGGAGACATATGATTCTAGCAGGCACAAAATATGTACGGTAAGTGAACCCCAAGCATAATATAGAATTAATCAAAAGAAAAGTTTGACCTGGTTATAGAATAATATTGATAGTTTCCATGGTGTAGAAATTCGCTCCCAATGCTTATATAAATACATATATAATATTATTCCATAACCGGGTCAAATTGCAATTTGCCAAGAACAGGATGCATAGAGTGTTTGGTAGTGACCATCACTTTAATGTAAATAATTTGTGAATGGGTGAATTCCTGCACTGGGCATGTGTACAAGCAGCTTGCTTTTATATTTAAAGGGAAGAGAACTTGGTTTGCTTCTGTAGCCTGAGCAGAACAGGAAAGCTGTGATGTGCAGCGGCACAAGGAATGTGTGTGCATGTCTGTATAGTTTACACCCCCACCATGAAAACTGAACAAAAAACAAGTTGTTTTTGGGCTGTATGAGTTCTATATTTTAAATAATCTGTCAAGCTCTGGTATATAAATTATTGCTTTAAACTATGGCATAGCTATCTCTTTCATGGGGTAGTTTGGAAAGGTTTAAGGTCCTACCTAAAACTTTACCCTGGGTTGCTGTGGTTTAAATTGCTAAAGTTAATATAATTGATGTTTATGTGTAATGTGTATTTGCTGTGTTTTTTTTATTTGTTTAACATTCACATATAAGAACAAACCCTCACTAACCACGGCACTAAACCACACCCCTTCAAAACATGTCCAGGAAATGGCTGGGCAAAAGGTGGCAACCCTAGATTGTGTGTATATGTGTATATATGTTTAAGGGTTGCCATTTTGCCACTTTAACCCTTTCCCGCCCAGATTTATTTGTCTACATGGGAATAAAGTTCTGATGCAAACAAATATGTAAAAAAGTGAAATCACGCAATAGTTCATGTGATCGTGTGATTTCAAGGATGGGATCATGTCTGGAGGGAGTGCCTATGACGCTAGGCACATCCTCCAGCCTGCGATCCTATTTAGGAAGCGCCTTTGGCTTCAGTACAGCTAAAAGGCTAGGACATTCTATGCCATCCTAAGGGCATTAAAGCACAGTGCGGTTTGGACGGCATAGAACATCCCAAGGGCAGGAAGGGGTTAAAAGGAGAAGAATGAAAAATACATGTCAGGGTTCTTATAATGGAACATTATTCGAATATTTCTTTAAGTAGCCTCTAACATGTATTATTCATGTGTCCTCCCTTAAAGGGACAGTCAATTTTAAACAACTTTCTAATTTACTTTAATTATCAAATTTGCATTGTTTTCTTGGTATTCTATGTTGAAAGTTAATCCTAGGTAGGCTCAATTTGATTTTAAGCCATTGAAGGCCGCCTCTTATCTCAGTGCATTTTGAGTTTTTCACAGTTAAACACTGCTAGTTCATGTGTGTCATACAGGTAACATTTTTCTCACTCCCGTGGAGTTATTTATGAGCAGCAATGATTGGCTAAAATACAAGTCTGTCAAAAGAACTGAGCTAAGGGGCAGTCTGCTGAGGGTTAGATACAAGGTAATCACAGAGATAAAAAGTGTATACTGAACCCAATTTTTTTCTTTCAGATTCAGATAGAGCATGCAATTTAAAGCAACTTTCTAATTTACTCCTATTATACATTTTTCTTTGTTCTCTTGCTATCTTTAGTTGAAAAAGAAGGCATCTAAGCTACTTTTGGTTCAGACACTGGACAGCACTCGTTTATTGGTGGGTGAATGTATTCACCAATCAGCAAGAACAACCCAGGTTGTTCACCAAAAATGGGCATCTAAACTTACATTCTTGCTTTTCAAATAAAGATACCAAGAGAATGAAGAAAATTTGATAATAGGGAGTAAATTAGAAAGTTGCTTAAAATTGCATGCTCTATCCAAATGAAAGAAAAAATGTGGGTTCAGTGTCCCTAACAGTGCTGGTTATGCAAAACTGGGGAATGGGTAATAAAGGGATGATCTATTAAACAATAACAATTTTCAAGTAGAATGTCCCTTGGGTGCTGTTCAAATGAGGGGGCCCTGCCACAGACTTTGCCCTGGAGACCAGTAAGATCTAGTTACGACTCTGATCAGATTCATACATTCGGCCTGTACTGGTATAGTTTGAAAAACAATGTTCAGTTTTTATTTTTGCGCATGGCTACAGAACACCTCGATGAGTTTCTAGTGCTTGGTAGATGTTGGGTTGTCATAGTGACACATCTCTCGCGCACTCGACGCCATGTTTGAGAGGGGTGCTCACAGCAGTTAGGGGCGGGTTAAGCACGCTGGTGGGTGGGGCTACGTCTGTCGTCGTGACGTCCCTGTTTCCGGTCTCTTTCTGTGCCTCTTTTTCCCCACCGGTGACTCTCGGGTTCTCTAGTCACCCCACCGGCCTTCCTAAAACGCATAATGTCTAACGTCGTCGATACCAAACTATATGACTTACTCGGTGTGCCTCCCGGTGCCAGCGAGAACGAACTTAAAAAGGTGAGCGATAAAACAGGAGGCCGCGCCGGCTAGTTGAGGCCCTATGTTCCGGGTATAGATTTCGCCGTAGGCTTCTGACAGCTCCAGGGTTAGTACTCAAATTACTGAACGGGGGCGCTAAGAGTAAAAGACTTTTAATTTGGGAAAACATATCAATTCGTGCTTTCTTTGTTATGCTCCTCTGCTTTCTTATGCTGTTATGGGGGCACGACGATAGTTTGGGGTGTAGTAGTTGACCTTGGTTTATTAATGGGTTCCTGTGGCCCCAAGACAATAATGCTGTTTACTCCATACACTCCCCAAGAAACGTCATAACTATTGTAATATCAACAGCCCCTGTCAAATCCTAGCTTGTGGTTGAGCACAATAATTACCATGGATAAGTATGTTTCCATTATGTAGATGGTATTTAGAGTTTCGTTACGTAATGTTACTTCTCTGTGAAAGTTAATATTAGAGTATATGATGTTCAACTTTATAACAATTGCTATATAGCTTGAAATATCAGTGGTTAGTCCTTGAATATCAATATCCATGTTTCTTTCCACAATTATTGTTTTTGTAGTATACACACAAAATGCTGCTTCTATATTTTATTTATTTTTTTGCTGCCAAATAGTTCAGGATGTTGTGGTGGTTCCACTTCTTCCAGAGATACTGGATTCGTATGTATGATGAAATTGGCCTGGTCCTACAACATTTTACATAATGATTGCTTGGATCAATGCTCATTTGCATATCTCCCCAACTGGCCACATCAAAGGAGAATAGGAACATGAATTCCACCTGAGATTTCAAGGGATGTATCCCTGAAGCCCCCAAATTGCAAAACGTTATAAATTGTACACAGATTGTTTACAGCGGAGTGCTTAATTGTTGATGTATATGCTATGAATACAAAATACTTTAAAGGACTACAGTTTTTAGTCCAGCTTTTCAGGTGTGTGTGTAGTGTTTCATGGGTGCAGGTGTGTGTTAAAATTGAGACTGTTACCTCATCCTTATACCAGACTAGGTGTACATTTCATATGGTCAGCACTCACAGAACAGGTTTGGAGGAGCATTTTACAGTTTTACTAACTTGCAATTTAAATGGACATGAAATCCCATTTTTTTAATGCTTCAGATAGAGCATATAATCTTAAACACATTTCCAATTTACTTCTATTATCAATTTTGCTTTATTTTTTGGTATCCTTTATTGAAGGAGCAGCAATGCACTACTGGGAGCTAGCTGAAGACATTGGTAATCCAATGATTAGAGGTATATATGTGCAGCCACCAATCAGAAGCTAGTTCCCAGATCCTGAGTCTACCTAGGTTTGCTTTTCAACAAAGGATATCAAGAAAACAAAGTAAATTAGATAAAAGTAGCAAATTGAAAGTTGTTTATAATTGTATGCTCTATCTGAATTGTAAGGGAAAATTTGAGTTTCATATCCCTTTGAATACAGAAATTAAAGTGAAGGTAAAGTTTTAGTTATTAAACTTCTTTCCCTGTAAATAGTATCCAAATAAATGTGAGTTTAATTCATCAAAATTTTCGTTTCGCTATATTAATGTATTTATTACCTCTTCTTTATCCGATTCATTAGACTGTTTAAACAGCCCGTTTTTTTGTTTTTTTTTCCTTATCCTGGTCACGTTTTTTTCTAAGCCAATAGAGACACTGGCCGTTAGGCGGCCGTCAAATTACGTCACCGCAAAACTCTAACTAATGCGCATGCGTTGTATTTACTTCCTATGTGTTAGGCTCAACGCGCGTTCTAGTTTTGCGCATGCGCTTTCCTCGATTCCTCCGGCTATGTCTTGTATTTTGTCAAAATAGGTCACGCAGGCGCAAATACAAATTACGGCGAGTGGTGCGCATGCGCAATTGCTCATGAAAACGTGAACGAGCTTTTGAATGACGTACAGAGCGGGTGGGACTGCTCTGTACATAATGTAATGAATAATCCGGAAATCAATGGAGGGAGGAGCAACAAACGGCCGGGAGAGTAAATATAACATGTTTATAACACTATAATCTATATACTTATATTTAAAAAAAAAATAGCGATCATGTTATTTAGGACTTATATAATATATTACAGGCGACGAAACCACTAAACTTAACCTTCACTTTAAGATACTTCATAGGTAAACCACAATATTCAACAATTTTAAAACTTTCTCATACCTGAAATTTAGACTATTGCTTTAGTTTACCAAACAATACAGTGCTTCTTCCAGTGTGAATATGTTTGAAAGAATACATCTCAAGTTAAGCACCGTAATGGTCAATTTAGAAAATGCCTTTTTAAAGATTGGATATAAACAGAATCCACAAAGTCTTAGTCCCGTATATCAGCCATGAATGTTGGATTATAAATACTCTGCTCCTATTTTGCTTTCTTGTGGAAACAAATTCATCGCTGCTGCCACCTGATTAGCTTGAAAATGTAATTTGGAAACCTCTTAGTCTCTCAAAAAAGCTGTGACTGCAAGCATATCAAAAATAATTTAAAAAAACTTTACAGTATGAAAGGGTACACAGAACACCCATAAATGGTGCTCCAGAGCAAGTAGTCTTGTTGCCATAGCATCATAATGAGCCTTTGCTTTATCACTACAAAATACAAAACATTGCTCTAGCTTCAGTGAACCCAGCAATATACTGCCTAGTTTCCATTGGAACAAACGCTATCTTACAAAGGACTAGACCTAACCGAATACCATGAATAATCTAATGAGTAGGTTCCTGTGCACTTTCACAGTGTCAATATCTGTGCTAGATCAGTTGCCCATTGGTAAGTAGGATCTGTAGATTGCAAAGGTATAATAGGGCAGGGCTCAACAAAGCCAGGGAGCCACTGGCTCCTAGAATTTTACCCATGTCTCCTAACTTTTTTTGGGTTATTCTCTCTAAATCTATATACAAATACCATTGTTTGGCTCCTAAATATTACTGGTGGCTCCTAAATTTTAAACAAATTTGTCGTCCCCTGTACTAGGGTGTACAGTTCCTGCATTCTATTGACTTCTATGTTCTTTTGGGCTTAAAAGTCTTGCAGAAATCTGTTAAACAGCCTGGATCTGTTTCCACACTGCATGAACTTTTTCCCTGGGAGGGACATCTGAAGTAACGGTAATCTTTACCAATTTTAATTGTGGATCCACACTGTCTAATTACATAAGCTGGAAAAGAGAAAATAGTCATCCAGACTAACTTTAGCGGGCAGGACTTTACAAAATACCTGTTTTGAGCTACAATACCAGTGCGTGTATTAACACTTATGTGCCCGGTTCTACAGACTTTACGGCTGCTCTAGTTTTAGCAGTGGAGCCCCATGCTATTAATTGGTGTTTGGTTTATACAATCCTATGCTTGCTGTCATTGTGGTTACCATTAATCAATTGAGAGTGAAGCTCAGTACACGCATATGTTTATTGTTTAGCATAGGAGATACTGTTTAAAGGGATATTTCCTTCGTAAGCAAACATAGCCCGTGGTGTTTGTATTTGTTTTATGCAATAAATTGCAATTTGACATTTGGGTGGAGGATAGACGGTCTGGTCTGACCAGTCACACCCATATAGTAATAAAGCTTAGAAAACCACTGTGCAGCCTGTGTCCTTCTTTGATTGACAATAGTGTTTGGCCAATCCTTCCTTATTAAGTATGATTGTATAGTATTTGGAACAGCTAGCACGGTTTGGTAAAAGAATTGGAATTGAGGTAAAGTGCACCTCCATATTTTTTTTATTTTTTTTTTATTGAGGGAAACAAAAACATACAGTTTGCTCAAATGACAAGAAATTCACAGTAAACATATCAAATTGCTGGTTATATAGACCGTGGTACATTATTGTAAGAGCAAACCCTCCACTACCCTCATTTTTGTCCCCATTTATCTATGACAACAGGGACCTCTTGTGGGTCCAGATGCACTACTAAGCTGGGGATTTTTTAAACAAAAGATAGGCCACTTTTGGGCCTATATCAACCAGCCACCCTCTTATGTCACAAGGACCACACGTGGGTCCAGAAATTAACCAAACTATAGGGAGGGCAATGAAATTTAAAAAAATGACCTTCTTCATAAGGATATTAGAAGATAATAAAACACAATGATATGAATAGAATATATAGTTACAGCAACTAGGAAGCTATATGTAAAGAAGAGTATGTATATATAAACACAACAGTATTTTCCCCTTGTTAATTAGCAATCAGGTCAGCAAGATCAAAGTCTATGAAGAACTCAAGAGACGCTTGTGTTGGCTTCCTTATATCTTCTAACAACTAAGCCTCTCAACAAGGGCTCAATCCCATAAATTAAATATATGCATGAGCTGATATGTAACAAAGTACAAGGGTGGACATTTCGCAAACTTTAGAACACGGAATAGTAATGGAGTATAATTTTCAGTAATAAGACCCGCAGCGCCTTTTTTACACTTATGTGGGAACAATCTTAAGCAAAGGCCCTACGGGTAGGACAGAGACTACGTAACTCTGTCAAAGTGTGAATGCGGAGGAGAGGAAAGAACACATCCCTTACCGCATAAGAGAGGGGGGGGGGGGCGGGGTAGTGGGTAAAAATTTAATGATATTGTTCTCTATATACATTGACCTGCACCATAGACAAAACCAATATAGCTGAAATGGGCTTTAGGCAATACCAAAAATTAATGCTTTGTACCCAGTGAAGACCCCAATAACATAAATTCTCACGTCAGTGAGTGTTATAAAACTGCTCCGAAGAATATATACATATAAAAAACAACCAATACCATGAGCATTGTGCTCTTACGTACTGGAGCACACGTAGAGGATATCCCCCTCAGATAGGTAGCTAAACATGAGACTGATAGGCTATGTTCGTTTATCTATCCTAAGTCTATGCTAGGATGGACTTATCCAATTCTGATCTAGAATACAGATAGTTAAATAGAGCTTCTTAAAGTATAATTGGTTGTTGTAGGCAACAATAACGGTGACATAGGCCACCATTGAGCTTATGGGGGAGCATATTGGAGGTGTTATACGCTTAGTTATACAGATCTATCACTTGAGAAACTTACAGGAAAGATAAAAAACTATTTGTACATCTAAAGTCATTTGTAACACTAAAGCCCAAGTGTAGAGCAGATAAGGGATAGGAAATTATACAATGCAGTGTGGAATAACAATGCGCATTGAGGTAAATGGAACACTAATATATGTCAAAATCTCACCTCACTACATTACCCAGCCCTAAAGTCTAACCCCTTACTGCTCATAGCTCAAATCTTGGTTCTAGCACAGCAAGTACTAGTTATGCAGTTTTAGGCAGGTCAACATATCATTATAATACACAGTGCAGAATATTAACATTAAGGCTAGCATAATGAACTGTACAGTATGTAAGGCAAGTTACAGGACATTTTGTGAGAAGTATAATATATATAACAAAAAGATGAGACTTTCTTGTGCTGCCCTTGACTTTGAAGTAGGAAGCACAACACAGAGGATAACGATTAGTTCTTTTGCACAAGTCAGAGAGTGCGGGTCACAGAGGCAGCGACAGTTGGGCTAAGCTGTATATGACTGGGAGGACCAGGTAAATACGTATAGGTGTCTATAATGCCAGAAAAGATCCAGACCCCTACAGTCATATAGAAATACAAATACTCCCCACACAAATCAACATATTAACTTGCTACGTGCGCGCTGGGAAAACTGCTGCCTTCAAATATAGAGAATTTTGCTTGAAGTATGACCCATGTGGAAATGTCTGCGGTGCTAGCAAACAGCCGGTCAGCATAACTTGGGGCCCATAAGTCGGGGATCATTCTGGTTAGAGAGCCGTCCTTTAGGGTTATGGGGCCAAAGCACTCGAAGGCAGGTCTCATAGATAAAAACAAGTTCATCCTATGCCGGTTCGAGTACTGAGTAGACCAGCCTGTCCATACACCTGCAAAGGCGGCTCAGCGAGACCTCCACAACAGTCTATGTCGGTGTCATACCAATAATCACCTTCAGGTCGGCAATCAGAACGCTCAACTGAACCATCGCCGCAGCTGCAGAACACTCTCTCCATACTTGGAAGCCGTTGTCGGCTACCCACAGCAAGCTAGTCTCCTCTCTCCTTTCCGGGATCAAGACAGGCCTCCAGGAATCCGTGAGGTTCACCTGTTCAGCTGCACTCTGGGTTGCCGGTTTCGCTACCACTTCCTCAGCAGTCCCAGAAACCTCAACTCGTAAATGTGTACTATCCATGAGATGCTGGAGGTGATCAAATCTTTTACACATCTGGAGCTCAAAGTTGGCCAGGAGAGCCTGAATAGTCGCGTAGTCTGCCTCCATTTTGGCTTGCTTGCGATGTTATTGTGGCTATGAGCCTGCCTCCTCAGGCCTAGTTCCCCGGGAGGGGGTGTCGAAATCTCCCTTTAGCTCTTTGAATTTGCTTTGTGGAAAGATATTTAGCGTCTGATGCTGACCACTAGATACTCTCAAAGTTATTAGTTATAGTAGCATATATAGTAGCTTAGTATTCTGAAGAGATCTCAAGTTAATAAGAGTATAATACACGGAGCTCTGCACCACTGCATCCGCTCAGCTCGGTTGGCTCCGCCCCCGCACCTCCATATTTTAACTTTTTGCTGCATATGTTCTTTAACCCCTTAAAGGGACAGTAAACCTTAAAAAAAAATGTTATATAATTCTGCACATAGTGCAGAATTATATAACATTACATTAGCCAAACATTATATTGCCTTTTTATTTTTAAAAAATATCGCCGTTTTACAGACCCGCTCTCTGGGCTCTGCTTAGCGGGTCTGTTGTTTTTACTGAGCGCATCGGGCCAGCTGTATAGTCACAGCCCGGCCCGATGCGCTCAGTAAAAACAACAGACCCGCTCAGCAGAGCCCAGAGAGCGGGTCTGTAAAACGGCGATATTTTTTAAAAATAAAAAGGCAATATTATGATTTAAAACGTTTGGCTAATGTAATGTTATATAATTCTGCACTATGTGCAGAATTATATAACATTTTTTTTTAAGGTTTACTGTCCCTTTAATGATCAAGGACAGAATTTATTCCATTATGTGGAACCATTGAGCAAACTGAAGGTGTGTTCTCAAGGAGTTCAACAATTTACATGCCACCACTATGGGCCTGATGATCTAAACCTCTCCGCTCTGGCGAGATGATCTGTCTCGTCAGTACCCCGAGGTCCCTCAAATACATTTTTTTTTTTTTTTTTTTTTTTTCCTCTCCTTGAGTTTTTTCTCTATGCAGAGCTCTACAAGTGAGGAAGAGAGACACCTTAACTTAAATAATACTGAAAAATGCCCCCAAAGATTTGGTGAATTTTCTTTCCATGCTGGCGAGTTGATTAGATAGAGAGATAAATAAAATGTGTAAATTTTATATATGGAAATGGAGCTGAAAATGGACTACTATAACGACAAAGTAATTTAATGGATATAGAATTATCTCGAAGTATAAATAGTTCCCAATTAATTTCTTCCCAATAATTATTTCAAATTCTGTTCTGTTGATAACTGAGTTATTTAAAATTAAATATCTAAAATGTTTTTTTTACACAAGAGCTTAAACCTTTGCCTTTGTCATTCTATAGCATTCCATCTGAAAGTACTCAGCCCTTGGCCATGTTCATTGATGGAATGCCTAGACAAGGCCAAACAAAGGTTGTTTGAAGTAACATAATCCTAGTCCCAACCTCATAGGTTGTCCAACATATTGTTTATAACCACAAATTAAAGTGACATTATACACTAGATTTTTCTTTGAATAAATGTATTGTAGATTCATTTATATACCCCATCTGGGAGTGTTTTTGTAACTATACAGTATATAGTTTTGCTTATTTTTTAATAACACTGTTGATTTTCAGACTTGTAACCAAGCCCCATCGTGTCAGATGTATACAAACTTTTACAGACTCCTGCTAGCTCCTGTTTATCTGTCTTTTCATATGCAGGGGAGGGGGGATTGTCTGCTCCTATTGTTTTACCAGCCTATTTCACTGTGTCCCAGCCTAACCTCATCAACAGTGCTAAACTTGAAGCTTCTAAGTACGTTTTTATTAGATTTTATACAGGATTTTTAGATCGGTATCTCTGTATATTATTCTTTATAGTAGTGTCTATTACATGCAGTTATATGAAAACTGATGTGCGCTGTATCTTTAAATAAATGAGTATATAATTGAGAGAACCGATTTGTCTCAAATCACTGACTAGCAGTAAGTAGAAATAAAGTGATAAACACCAGCAATAATCACAGGCTCCACAATCGAGACCCACATCTAAATATGTCCTTATGAGCAAATTGTGACTCAGCCTGCTGGATTACATGTCACTACAATATAACAAGTTTACAACCCTTAGATGCATTCATCTGCATAAACTTTGCATCTGATTTTTTTTTTTTTTTTTTTTTTTTTATAATTTTAAGTATTTTAAATATTGTATTCTATTTTGTGTTATGGGTCCTATGGCATCAAATGTAACTTTTGCTGGGTCTTTTTTTTTTTTTTTTTTTTTTTTTTTTTATTTATTTTTTTTAGGGATATTAAACTCAGTTTTTATTTCATAATTAATATATAGCATAGACTAAAAAAACAAAAAAGAAACAAACATTTTATTTCTGATAAGATTTGCTTGGTTCTTATGTTATCTTTTGTTTCAAGAGCAAAAATGGACCACCGGGAACTAAGTTAAAGGACCATAATAGAACACACTACAGGGAGTGCAGAATTATTAGGCAAGTTGTATTTTTGAGGATTAATTTTATTATTGAACAACAACCATGTTCTCAATGAACCCAAAAAACTCATTAATATCAAAGCTGAATATTTTTGGAAGTAGTTTTTAGTTATAGCTATTTTAGGGGGATATCTCTGTGCAGGTGACTATTACTGTGCATAATTATTAGGCAACTTAACAAAAAACAAATATATACCCATTTCAATTATTTATTTTTACCAGTGAAACCAATATAACATCTCAACATTCACAAATATACATTTCTGACATTCAAAAACAAAACAAAAACAAATCAGTGACCAATATAGCCACCTTTCTTTGCAAGGACACTCAAAAGCCTGCCATCCATGGATTCTGTCAGTGTTTTGATCTGTTCACCATCAACATTGCGTGCAGCAGCAACCACAGCCTCCCAGACACTGTTCAGAGAGGTGTACTGTTTTCCCTCCTTGTAAATCTCACATTTGATGATGGACCACAGGTTCTCAATGGGGCTCAGATCAGGTGAACAAGGAGGCCATGTCATTAGATTTTCTTCTTTTATACCCTTTCTTGCCAGCCACGCTGTGGAGTACTTGGACGCGTGTGATGGAGCATTGTCCTGCATGAAAATCATGTTTTTCTTGAAGGATGCAGACTTCTTCCTGTACCACTGCTTGAAGAAGGTGTCTTCCAGAAACTGGCAGTAGGACTGGGAGTTGAGCTTGACTCCATCCTCAACCCGAAAAGGCCCCACAAGCTCATCTTTGATGATACCAGCCCAAACCAGTACTCCACCTCCACCTTGCTGGCGTCTGAGTCAGACTGGAGCTCTCTGCCCTTTACCAATCCAGCCACGGGCCCATCCATCTGGCCCATCAAGACTCACTCTCATTTCATCAGTCCATAAAACCTTAGAAAAATGAGTCTTGAGATATTTCTTGGCCCAGTCTTGACGTTTCAGCTTGTGTGTCTTGTTCATTGGTGGTCGTCTTTCAGCCTTTCTTACCTTGGCCATGTCTCTGAGTATTGCACACCTTGTGCTTTTGGGCACTCCAGTGATGTTGCAGCTCTGAAATATGGCCAAACTGGTGGCAAGTGGCATCTTGGCAGCTGCACGCTTGACTTTTCTCAGTTCATGGGCAGTTATTTTGCGCCTTGGTTTTTCCACACGCTTCTTGCGACCCTGTTCGTTCCAAAAAATGATTATAACAGACTAATTAGATTGAGACAACGTGAAACATTCTGGATTTATCGTTTAAGGACACTATATCCACTGGGGCTGAATGCCAATTTGGATCTGGCAGCCTTTAATTGATGGATATTACCACCATAGTAATTCAACTTTTCCTTCAGCTTACAAATACTCATACACCCAACTCTGCAGCCTTTTCTTCCCAATACACTAACACATCCCTCTCCCCTCCATGTCTACATGCTGTCATCATTTAGTAACAGATTAATACATCTATCTATCCCACACTACAGATACATCTACTTATCTTATATTACAGATACACGTGACAACAATTTGCACACATACATCATACTTATGTACATTACACATTATAGGCACACAAATATCAAACTCATATACACGACATAACACACACATATCGATTATTTACATACATCACAATTATTTGTCACACACACCGCTAATACACGATACAGCCCCACATATAATATACTGTGGAACACCATTGGGTGACACATATTGTCTTTCAACATTTGCATACATATTACATTTTTAATTAACATTGTGTTTTATTTATTTTTTTATATTATTCATATTTTTTCACATATTGTTTCTTTTTTCACACCACTCACATTTTTCACATATTCCTACGAACACACACACGCAAACCTTCATTCCATATGTGACCATCCAATGAATTTTACCAAACAGTCATAGGCGTATACTCACAATTATGAGTTTACCACCATTAAACACCTTATTAGAATACCATCATAAGCTCAATACACATAAAAAAGATTGATAACCATCCTGAACATTACCATTCAGCAACTTTATCACTCCCTTTTGAGAACAATGCACATATTAATATTACATTTAATAATATACTACAGTACTAGATTACATTAACATGCTCAATATATATACACAATAAAGTTCATATTAATACCACATCCAATAATATATTACAGTCTACTAGATCATATTCGCATGCTTAACATATATACACCAAGTCAATAATCTTCTAAATTATAATCCTGAAGATTCTCATTTAGTAATGTTATCATCATCTCCATCTGGAGAAAATAAGTGCATACCTATACCACATCCAACACTACAATATAGTTTACACATATTCAGTGTATGATAGACTCACAGGTATCGGGATTACAAAATTTAAAATAAAACAAAAAATTATCTTCCTTAGCCGTCAGTTCAAAAACAAAACTGAGAAAGGTTTAGGCATTCTGCATAACGATAAATAGTACCTAATAAAAGTTTTTTTATGGGTTGCTTTGTTAATTTTCTCTCTCTAACCAATCAACACGCAGATTTTAGGCTTACCATGTTCTATATTTTATTACACAATGGCTGTTATTCTACATCAATTCTGTGCAATTCATATATCAGTTTACATTTATCACAACTATCTCAAATTGAAGTTTATAAATTGTTGTTATATATCTTTGTACTGCCTTTCATGTGTTTTCCTTTTAATATGCAACGTTGGTAAACCTAGGCCTTTTTTCTGGCTGATTCATACAGCTGTCCCCACTTTAAACTATCATGACCATTCAATGCTGTCTAAACTCACACTAATTGTAACACCTGTGAGCCTTTGTTCGGCTTCTCAGTTGAATCTTGCAATGTATTCTATTGGTCTAAAACTTTTTGTGACAACTTCCGTTCTAATTATACAAATGTGTATAAAATGTCAAAATTTGTTACATATTTTATTCGCTTTGGTATCTGAAGAAACGACCCTTGGAGGTTGAGAAACGCGTTATAATAAAGCCTTTTATAATTCTTTTAACCTTGGAAGTTGTACATCCCTTTTTTAACACAACTACATTGAGCAAAATATCAAAGTTGCCAAACTAAGATACGCTCACAGCAAACTTTTCAATCCAAAGAAAGAGTCCCAGGAAGGATCCTGTCTGACAGTGTACTAGCCACTGATTTAAGTGCTAGCAGGCGAGATTGTACTGGTCACAGCACAGTACCACAGTTATTTGTAAGCGCATTACCTCTCTGCTTTTGTATCACTCCTTTTTGAAACAATATCACGCAATGTGGCGCCCTCTCTATCTCTTTCTCTATTTTGAATGAAACGCTTGATTGTTCGATGATCACGCTTCAGAAGCTTTGCAATTTTAAGAGTGCTGCATCCCTCTAAAAGATATCTCACTATTTTTGACTTTTCTGAGCCTGTCAAGTCCTTCTTTTGACCCATTTTGCCAAAGGAAAGGAAGTTGCCTAATAATTATGCACACCTGATATAGGGTTTTGATGTCATTAGACCACACCCCTTCTCATTACAGAGATGCACATCACCTAATATGCTTAATTGGTAGTAGGCTTTCGAGCCTATACAGCTTGGAGTAAGACAACATGCATAAAGAGGATGATGTTGTCAAAATACTCATTTGCCTAATAATTCTGCACTCCCTGTATTTATTTGCTGCACTTGGTTTTTCAATGATGACAGGGCTTGCCACAGTCATTATTTTATCAAAATATACAATGTTTGGCTTCAGCTGAAAATATAACGGCTGCAAATTTGAGAGGGGGGGGGGGTGTTATGTGGCATGGTTAGGCTTGTGCTGCCAGGATCATAATCGGTAAAGTGGATAGATCCCCCCCTAATTTTATTAGTGTTAAAGTGCATGGTGTGGTTTGTTTTTCTTTTTTACCTAATTGAGAAAAAAGTGTTTGGTATTTTCATCCAATATAGCAAAGGTAATTTCAGTTTGTATTTCCCATGCACAAAACTAATGCCGCATTACAAATCTTGTGTTGTATTTGGGAATAAGTTAAAGTGTTGTCCGGTGTCCTTTTAGCTGTCAAACTAAAGATGCTATTTCATAAAGTTTTGTTTTCAGAATTGAGTTGTTGCTACTGGTAAATTGTTTTTGACCATGAGTGACTTACAATGCAATGCCTATATGATTTTTTTTTTTTTTTTTTAACCCCTTAACAGGTCGTTAGGGGTTTAAAGCAGCTGGAAGCGATCCTGATCGCTTCCAGCCACTTTAAAGGTATTGCTGTGATGCCTCAATATTTTTTTTCTCACCGATGCAGAGAGGGCCACTTTGCATCGGCCAGCGATGGTGCAGATCGTTGGTGGGAGCAGCTGCAGGGACGTGGGTGAGCGGCCCATCGCTGGACTAGTTCCAGTAAGGTGGGCGTGCGCGACTGACCAATCTCAATAATCAATGCTGCTGAATCTATAGGAGGAGGGAGAGGGGAAATATTGTTTGGAAAAGGGATCTGGGAGGGGGGGGGAAGCTACAATACTGAAAAATTGGGTGAAATAAAAAAAATAAATAAATAAAGCACATTTGTTAAAAAATTTGGTACTGGCAGACAGCTGCCAGTACCTAAAATGGCCACAAATGGGAAGAGGGGGGAGGTTAAGAGAGCTGTTTGGGGGATCGTGGAGGTTAGGGGGGGAACCTACACTGCAGAAACTATGTATTTTAAAAAAAAAAATGCTTACTAAAATAATATTTTTTTTTTGGCAGACTTTCTGCCAATACTTAAGATGGCGGTAACAATTGTGGATGGGGGAGGGAATAGAGCTGTTTGTGAGGGGTCAGGGAGGGATTGGGGGTGGGACGTGTCAGGTGAAAGACTGATCTCTACACTAAAGTTAAAATAAACTCTACAAGCTCCCTAATTAACCCCTTCACTGCTGGGCATAATACAAGTGCGGTGCGCTGCAGCATTTAGCGGCCTTCTAATTACCAAAAATTAACACCAAAGCGATATGTGTCTGCTATTTCTGAATAAAGGGGATCCCAGAGAAGCATTTGTGCCATAATTGCACAAGCCGTTTGTAAATATGCTATCTTGTGACATTTTTTTTTTTTTTTTTTCAAACTGCATGTTCCCATTTCATTTTAAGCTGGAGTGGAGACTAAACTAAAAATGGTTTACTACTGTTCTGCTAATACAAATTGCTGTTATTTGTATTATTGTAGGAGAGATTACTTTACCTCATTCAGACAAACCCCTGAAGTACTGAGCAGTTAATAAACTGAGATTTCCAGCTCTGGGTAAAATGGCCCAAAAATATCTTTCTGCCCCATGCAGTAGTGTGGAAAGTGAAAGACTGTGCTACTTAGAGTTGAACCTCCTTACTGATAGCAAAACAGACTTATAGCTGAACATGCAGATATGCTTCTGTTCCTTAAAAAGAACTTGCCACTAACTTTTGAAAAATTATTCTGATTGCTAGATTGCCTGTTATACTGCTAGTTCTCATCTTGCACAATTATGTTCAAAACATACTGTACTCTGAGGAACATCCATTGGACTGGGAATAAAAGCAGCCCTGGAAAAATATGAAGACCAGCCCTATTTTCCGTTGAGTCGGTAGAATGCACGTCTTATTTTTCTCAAAAGGGTTTACTAGGACACTCCTTCCCCAATATTATTTCAGAATTAAATTATATTACTTTGCATTAAATACAAATGTCAGATTGATGTTATATAACAGCCCTACAACCCAATTGCATCACCCCTTTTAAATTGTAGCTTTTCAGCACCAGCTGCTGCAGCCCACCAGGAAATCTCATGGTATCCTGGTATGCCAATCTGGCCCTGTCCTTATCTTATATAATTGCAGGAAGTGTACCCATAGGAAAAATAAAGTTAATTCCAATAAACACTCATCCTGCAATTATAGAACTAGATTTAGATTACATTGGATTAGTAAACTTTACCAATGCTCTGTTCACATTTCCAACTCAATAAACTTTAATTGAGTAGGCCATGTAATGAGAGCATTGGGAAAGCTTACCAGTCAAATGTAATCTAGCCCATAGTGCTGTTCCCCATGATTAAACAGTGCACTGTTCTATTTTTTTTTACTGTATTGCACTTTTGGTTGGTTGTGATTTTATATTTGTTATTTATTGTTATTATTAATATATTTTTTTTGTAATATTTTTATTTATAAACATGTTCTGTGAACTTTATGACAAATAAAACGGTTTTATTATTTCATAATGTCTTTTGAGATACAGTCCTCCATAATTATAAAGAAGGAATCTTAAATAATTAGTCTGTATTGTGCTTAGTAACCTGTCACATGACATAAAAAAAATCGGTAATTGGTATCAGCGAGTATTTGAAAACAAGTATCGGTACTTGTATTCGGTCTTAAACAAATGGTATCGGATATATATATATATATATATATATATATATATATATATATATATATATATATATATATATATATATATTAGTAAAGGATTATATGTGATATATATATGTTATATATGTTAGTAAAGGAATATTAACCCCTTAAGGACCAGCGACGTACCCTGTATGTCACTGGCCTTTTTTTGGGACTTGATTGTTTTATAGCGCAGTCTTGCCACCATCGTTGAGACTGCTCTATTCCACAAAGCCTGCTGGAGGGAGGGTATTAATAACGTGTTCTTGCTAGACTTGTGCTATTATGTCGTGAAAAAACCCTTAACGACCAGTGACATACAGGTTACATTGTGGTCATTAAGGGGTTAAGGGATTCCTGAAAGATATCAGTGTTAAAATGTAACCATCGCTAATTTTTAACAAAAAAAAAGGTTTGGAAATAGCAAAGTGCTACTTGTACTTATTGCCCTATAACTTGCAAAGAACATGTAAACATTGGGTATTTCTAAATTCAGGACAAAATGTAGAAACTATTTAGCATGGTTGTTTTTTGGTGGTTGTAGATGTGTAACAGATTTTGGGGGTCAAAGTTAGAAAAATTTTTTTTTTTTTTTTTTTTTTCTCATGTTATAAAATTGTTTTTTTATAATAAATTATAAAAGATGATGAAAATAATGGTATCTTTAAAAAGTCAATTTAATGGCGAGATAAACGGTATATAATGTGTGGGTACAGTAAATGAGTAAGAGGAAAATTTTACAGCTAAACACAAACACAGCAGAAATGTAATAGCCCTGGTCCTTAAAGGAAATTGAAAAATGGCCTTGTCCTTTAAGGGGTTAATGTGTAAACAATATATTTTGTGTTCCTGCTATCCAGTGGAGTGATTTGAAATGTTCACTAGATCTAAAGCCATAGTGGCTTTTTTAATGTATGAGTATCCAGCAAGTTGTGTTCAGTTCTCCTATGTAGTATTACATTGTGTTTTTGCTTTTGCAAGGTTAGTCTTGAAATCAGCAAGGTTGCATTTCAAGCTTTGAGACTTAGAATCCACAATTTAAAGAGCTAAATTACTAAATGTCTAATAATAAAACAACTTTTCATGTAAACATTTTATATACACTAAATCTTAGTGTTTTTAGTGTCCTTAATCACAGGATTTCGAAAACCCTCCATTTTCAGAATTTAACAGGTATAGGTGACAAAATAAACCATGAAAGTATATTACAAAGTTGTTTTACTACATATATCTGCAAAAAAAAAAAATCTGCTGCTCATTTGAAATTTCTTCAATTTGTCTGCCTCCTGTATCATGTGACAGCCATCAGCCAATCACAAAATGCATTTATGTATATACTATGAACTTCTGTGTGCACATGCTCAGTAGCAACTGGTGCCTCAACATGGGGTATTATAAAGACAATTTGATAATAGAAGTATATTGGAAAGCTTTCTAAAATATACTGGCTGCTCAATCTGAATAATTAAAGAAACATTTTGACTTTAGTGTAAAGAATTTGGATTGTGATCATCCAAACCAGACTGGCACATGTTCAGTATAGGGCCATTTTTCAACAAAACAATAAAAATAGTGCTGTCGATAAGTAATGAAAATAGCTGATTGTGTTAACATTGAGAATTGTTCATAAACAACTGTTAACATGCATCTAATTATTAGACTATAGACTGTAATCAACTGTTACTTGGCATCTTTCTATGAGAGCATACCTTGGTATATATTGCTCGGGGTATATGCACTCTCCTGAACCTACCTAGGATCAAGGATTTAAAGGACCATTAAACTTGACAGTTAAACGCGTGAAACATTTATTGCAACATTCATTATTTTAAATACATCTAAACATTGTGCTTGTTTGACTTTCTACCAGGGAGTCTTGGGTTAATACTTTTAGGCAATTTATGTGAGATTGTTTGTTTACGTTTCCCTCCCTGTGTCACATGCTTTTTAAATGTGGGTGATCAGTTTTGTGTCAACAATCATGATAGTATAATCATTATTTGTAATAAGTATGTTGAATCAGTGCTGCACATGTTAAAAACTAGAGTTTGTGCTATATCTGTATTGGTTTATTTTGTTCTGAGAGGCAGGGAAGTCAGTAAGGAATGAACATAAAGCAATATACTAATTTGACAAAATAAAGCTATAGTTGTCATTGCAAAACTGTTCTTTATATATGAAGGTTCATAATCATGTAGTTTACAATTTGATTTAACAATTTTATGTTAGTCTTGTTAAAGGGACATTAATGTCACTTCAGTGCATGCACTGACAAGCCATGTCTGAAGTTAATCAATGGGCTAAAAAGGTATTTCTAGTAATCCAAGATCTGTTCTTGAAGGACAAAACGTGGAGAGCTTTCCCTTCACATGTTTTCTTCCCTAAGTGGGGAACTGGCAACTTGTGCATGAAGTACAATATGCAGAAGGAATGAAATGTAGGTATCTGCCCTGCTCATCTCCAATGGAGGTTCTATGGTGGTGGTGGTGATGATATGTGTAGCACCCTTTTTGAGTTGCAAATGGCTCCATAATATTGTGTGCTGTGCAGGACTGGAACCAAGTGTAGGCCTGGGCAGATGAGCTTAAAAAAAAATAAAAAAAATATGTAATACCCTTCTGTTACTGTGTTTTTTTTTTGTTTTTTTTTGGCCACTGTTAAAGGTACACTGAACCCAATCTTTCTCTTGTTAAGTGTGATCAGTCCACGGGTCATCATTACTTCTGGGATATTGCTCCTCCCCAACAGGAAGTGCAAGAGGATTCACCCAGCAGAGCTGCCATATAGCTCCTCCCCTCTACGTCACCTCCAGTCATTCTCTTGCACCCAACGACTAGATAGGATGTGTGAGAGGACTATGGTGATTATACTTAGTTTTATACCTTCAATCAAAAGTTTGTTATTTTATAATAGCACCGGAGTGTGTTATTCCTTCTCTGGTAGAATTTGAAGAAGAATCTACCTGAGTTTTTACTATGATTTTAGCCGGCGTAGTTAAGATCATATTGCTGTTTCTCGGCCATCTGAGGAGAGGTAAACTTCAGATCAGGGGACAGCGGGCAGATTAATCTGCAAAGAGGTATGTAGCAGCTTATTTTCTGACAATGGAATTGATGAGAAAATTCTGCCATACCGATATAATGTAAACTCAGCCTTAAATGCAGTAGCAGCAACTGGTATCAGGCTGTCATGTATGTATATTTTACACTTCAGTATTCTGGGGAATGGCACTTCACTGGAATTATACTGTGTGCATAAGACTGTAGCCTAATTTGCAGGGACTAGCAACAGGCTTTTTAATAACACTTAATTTATGTTAAACGTTTTTTGCTGGCATGTAAAATCGTTTCATTTCTGAGGTACTGGGTGAATAAAATATTTTGGGCACTATTTTTTTCCACTTGGCAGTTGTTTTTATTTAATTTATGACAGTTTACTGATCTCTCTCACTGTTGTGTGTGAGGGGGAGGGGCCGTTTTTGGCGCTTTTGCTACGCATCAAAAAATTCAGTCAGAAGCTCACTGTACTTCCTGCATGATCCGGTTCATCTCTACAGAACTCGGGGGTCTTCAAAACTTGTTTTGAGGGAGGTAATCACTCACAGCAGAGCTGTGAGATTGTAGTTGACTGTGATAAAAAACGTTTATTTCTGTAACCTTTTTTTTTTTTTCTGCTATCAGGGTTAGTTATCCTTTGCTAATGGGAACAAGCCTTTGCTAAAATTGTGTTTTTTACAAAGATTTGATGCTATAACCTTTCAGTTTATTAACTTACAACTGTCATAACTCTTTCTGTTCTTCTTATAGGCACAGTACGTTTTCTTATTATAATAAATTACTTGAAAAGTATTTCCAAGTTGCTAGTTTATTTGCTAGTGTGTTAAACATGTCTGATTCAGAGGAAGACATCTGTGCTATATGTGCTAATGCCAAAGTGGAGCCCAATAGAAATTTATGTACTAACTGCATTGATGCTACTTTAAATAAGAGTCAATCTGTACAAATTGAACACATTTCACCAAACGAGGGGAGAGTTATGCCGACTAACTCGCCTCACGTGTCAGTACCTGCATCTCCCGCTCGGGAGGTGCGTGATATTGTGGCGCCGAGTACATCTGGGCGGCCATTACAAATCACATTACAGGATATGGCTACTGTTATGACTGAAGTTTTGGCTAAATTACCAGAACTAAGAGCTAAGCGTGATCACTCTGGGATGAGAACAGAGTGCGCTGATAATATTAGGGCCATGTCAGATACTGCGTCACAACTTGCAGAACATGTAGACGGAGAGCTTCATTCTGCGGCTGACGGTTCTGATCCAAACAGATTGGATTCAGATATTTCAAATTTTAATTTTAAGCTGGAAAACCTCCGTGTATTACTAGGGGAGGTGTTAGCGGCTCTGAATGATTGTAACACAGTTGCAATACCAGAGAAAATGAAATGTGTAGGTTGGATAAATATTTTGCGGTACCGTCGAGTACTGACGTTTTTCCTATACCTATGAGACTTACTGAAATTGTTACTAAGGAGTGGGATAGACCCGGTGTGCCGTTCTCACCCCCTCCGATATTTAGAAAGATGTTTCCAATAGACGCCACCACACGGGACTTATGGCAAACGGTCCCTAAGGTGGAGGGAGCAGTTTCTACTTTAGCTAAGCGTACCACTATCCCGGTGGAGGATAGCTGTGCCTTTTCAGATCCAATGGATAAAAAGTTAGAGGGTTACCTTAAGAAAATGTTTGTTCAACAAGGTTTTATATTGCAACCCCTTGCATGCATTGCGCCTGTCACGGCTGCAGCAGCATTTTGGTTTGAGTCTCTGGAAGAGACACTTGAATCAGCTCCATTAGATGAGATTACACACAAGCTTAAAGCTCTTAAGTTAGCTAACTCATTTATTTCAGATGCCGTAGTACATTTAACTAAGCTTACGGCTAAGAATTCCGGATTCGCCATTCAGGCGCGCAGAGCTCTGTGGCTAAAATCCTGGTCAGCTGACGTTACTACTAAGTCTAAATTACTTAATATACCTTTCAAAGGGCAGACCTTATTCGGGCCCGGATTGAAAGAAATTATCGCTGACATTACAGGAGGTAAAGGCCATGCCCTGCCTCAAGACAGAGCCAAACCTAAGGCTAGACAATCTAATTTTCGGAATTTCAAAGCAGGAGCAGCATCAACTTCCTCTGCTCCAAAACAAGAAGGATCTGTTGCTCGCTACAGACAAGGCTGGAGACCTAACCAGTCCTGGAACAAGGGCAAGCAGGCCAGGAAACCTGCTGCTGCCCCTAAAACAGCATGAATTGAGGGCCCCCGATCCGGGAACGGATCTAGTGGGGGGCAGACTTTCTCTCTTCGCCCAGGCTTGGGCAAGAGATGTCCAGGATCCCTGGGCGCTAGAGATAATATCTCAGGGATACCTTCTGGACTTCAAATACTCTCCCCCAAGAGAGAGATTTCATCTGTCAATGTTGTCAACAAACCAAATAAAGAAAGAGGCGTTTCTACGCTGCGTACAAGAGCTTTTATTAATGGGAGTAATCCATCCAGTTCCACGGTCGGAACAGGGACAAGGGTTTTACTCAAATCTGTTTGTGGTTCCCAAAAAAGAGGGAACTTTCAGGCCAATCCTGGATTTAAAGATCCTAATCAAATTCCTAAGAGTTCCATCGTTCAAAATGGAGACTATTCGGACAATTTTACCCATGATCCAAAAGGGTCAGTACATGACCACAGTGGATTTAAAAGATGCTTACCTTCACATACCGATCCACAAAGATCATTACCGGTATCTAAGGTTTGCCTTTCTAGACAGGCATTACCAGTTTGTAGCCCTTCCATTCGGATTGGCTACGGCTCCAAGAATCTTCACAAAGGTTCTGGGTGCTCTTCTGGCGGTACTAAGACCGCGAGGAATTTCGGTAGCTCCGTACCTAGACGACATTCTGATACAAGCTTCAAGCTTTCAAACTGCCAAGTCTCATACAGAGTTAGTACTGGCATTTCTAAGGTCGCATGGATGGAAGGTGAACGAAAAGAAGAGTTCTCTCTTTCCACTCACAAGAGTTCCCTTCCTGGGGACTCTTATAGATTCTGTAGAAATGAAAATTTACCTGACAGAAGACAGGTTAACAAAACTTCAAAGTGCATGCCGTGTCCTTCATTCCATTCAACACCCGTCAGTGGCTCAATGCATGGAGGTAATCGGCTTAATGGTAGCGGCAATGGACATAGTACCCTTTGCACGCCTACACCTCAGACCGCTGCAATTGTGCATGCTAAGTCAGTGGAATGGGGATTACTCAGACTTGTCCCCTTCTCTGAATCTGGATCAAGAGACCAGAAATTCTCTTCTATGGTGGCTTTCTCGGCCACATCTGTCCAGGGGGATGCCATTCAGCAGGCCAGACTGGACAATTGTAACAGACGCCAGCCTACTAGGTTGGGGCGCCGTCTGGAATTCTCTGAAGGCTCAGGGACAATGGAATCAGGAGGAGAGTCTCCTACCAATAAACATTCTGGAATTGAGAGCAGTTCTCAATGCCCTTCTGGCTTGGCCCCAGTTGACAACTCGGGGGTTCATCAGGTTTCAGTCGGACAACATCACGACTGTAGCCTACATCAACCATCAGGGAGGGACAAGAAGCTCCCTAGCAATGATGGAAGTATCAAAGATAATTCGCTGGGCAGAGTCTCACTCTTGCCACCTGTCAGCAATCCACATCCCAGGAGTGGAGAACTGGGAGGCGGATTTTTTAAGTCGTCAGACTTTTCATCCGGGGGAGTGGAAACTTCATCCGGAGGTCTTTGCCCAAATACTTCGTCATTGGGGCAAACCAGAGATAGATCTCATGGCGTCTCGACAGAACGCCAAGCTTCCTCGTTACGGGTCCAGATCCAGGGATCCGGGAGCGGTCCTGATAGATGCCTTGACAGCACCTTGGACCTTCAGGATGGCTTATGTGTTTCCACCCTTCCCGATGCTTCCTCGATTGATTGCCAGAATCAAACAGGAGAGAGCATCAGTGATTCTAATAGCGCCTGCATGGCCACGCAGGACTTGGTATGCAGATCTGGTGGACATGTCATCCTGTCCACCTTGGTCTCTACCTCTGAAACAGGACCTTCTGATACAGGGTCCTTTCAAACATCAAAATCTAACTTCTCTGAAGCTGACTGCTTGGAAATTGAACGCTTGATTTTATCAAAACGTGGTTTTTCTGAGTCAGTTATTGATACCTTAATACAGGCTAGGAAGCCTGTTACCAGAAAAATTTACCATAAAATATGGCGTAAATACCTATATTGGTGCGAATCCAAAGGTTACTCTTGGAGTAAGGTTAGGATTCCTAGGATATTGTCTTTTCTGCAAGAAGGTTTAGAAAAGGGTTTATCCGCTAGTTCCTTAAAGGGACAGATCTCAGCTCTGTCCATTCTGTTGCACAAACGTCTGTCAGAAGTTCCAGACGTTCAGGCTTTTTGTCAGGCTTTGGCCAGGATTAAGCCTGTGTTTAAAACTGTTGCTCCGCCATGGAGTTTAAACCTTGTTCTTAACGTTTTACAGGGCGTTCCGTTTGAACCCCTTCATTCCATTGATATAAAGTTGTTATCTTGGAAAGTTCTATTTTTAATGGCTATTTCCTCGGCTCGAAGAGTCTCTGAGTTATCAGCCTTACATTGTGATTCTCCTTATTTGATTTTTCACTCGGATAAGGTAGTTCTGCGTACTAAACCTGGGTTCTTACCTAAGGTAGTCACTAACAGGAATATCAATCAAGAGATTGTTGTTCCATCCTTGTGTCCAAATCCTTCTTCAAGGAAGGAACGACTTCTGCACAATCTGGATGTAGTACGTCCCTCCCGTCATCCGTGTACTTTTGCTTTTGCTTTGGTATTGGTATCCCAGAAGTAATGATGACCCGTGGACTGATCACACTTAACAGGAGAAAACATAATTTATGCTTACCTGATAAATTCCTTTCTCCTGTAGTGTGATCAGTCCACGGCCCGCCCTGTTTTTTACGGCAGGTAAATATTTTTTAAATTATACTCCAGTCACCACTACACCCTTTGGCTTCTCCTTTCTCGTTGGTCCTTGGTCGAATGACTGGAGGTGACGTAGAGGGGAGGAGCTATATGGCAGCTCTGCTGGGTGAATCCTCTTGCACTTCCTGTTGGGGAGGAGCAATATCCCAGAAGTAATGATGACCCGTGGACTGATCACACTACAGGAGAAAGGAATTTATCAGGTAAGCATAAATTATGTTTTTTCTTTTGTGATTCAGATAGAACATACACATTTAAGCAACTTTCTAATTTACTCCTATTTTTTCTTCTTCGTTCTTTTGCTATCTTTAATTGAAAAAGAAGGCATCTAAGCTTTTTTTCTTAGTTCAGAACTTTGGACAGCACTTTTTTATTGGTGGATGAATTTATCCACCAATCGGCAAGGACAACCCAGGTTGTTCACCAAAAATGGGCCGGCATCTAAACTTAAATTCTTGCATTTCAAATAAAGATACCAAGAGAATAAAGAAAATTTGATAATAGGAGTAAATTAGAAAGGTGCTTAAAATTTCATGCTCTAAGTCATGAAAAAAAAAAATTGGGTTCAGTGTCCCTTTTAAGTATTAAATTGAAATGTAATTAAAGAAAAACAAAACTTAACAAACCAGAAGCTATTTAAGTTCACATTTCAATAAAAAATGTATTGCTCATCAGCCTATATAGTTTGTTTGCCAAAATAGGTGGTGGATCTGACCGTGACCTAGTTCAGACACACCAAGGCTGTGAGGCTGGACAAGACTGGCCCTACGTCATTCACAAAAAACAATGGTGACTGGGCGAGGCTAAATGATCGGTCCACAACTAGCATTGTCCCACTGGGTAAATTCCCTGTATGCTCTATGCTTAGTCTGGTGCTTTGTCTTTCATCTTTTTTGCCTCCTAGTTGCCCCCTTCCACCCCAAAAAAAATAAGTTCTAGAACCACTACTACAAATCACACCTTCCAAGGAATAACTCTACCCCACTTTCAAAGGTTTTTTTTATCTCTCCTCAGTATATTTTGTTGTTGCAATAAATTATTTATATAGGCCTTCTTGAGATTTACTTTGCTTTTGTATAAAATTGTACTCTGTCCTGCAGTCAAAATGTTGCAAAGAGCCTAAACCTGCTTTTGATTGCACTTGCAGGTTAAATAATTTACTTTTTGACATGTCTAAGGAGCATGGGACAATAACCCTTTTGCACAAAAGCAAGAGGTGTTTAATGCCCAATAGAATTTTTTTCTTATCTTCAACAATTTAAGATCAAATATAGTTTAAATTCAATAAAATACGGAAAGCTTACTTTTAATGTCCCTCTAACAGCATTACCTATTGCATCACATAGGTAGAGGTTGCAAGAGGTTTATTTACTATCTAACTTTGTCTTTATATAGTGGTATCTGAATCCTTTTTCTTTTCTTTCTCCCAGATGTAGTCATTTTGCTAGAGGAGAATTTACTGTCAAATTATATATAATTACCAGGGCTACTGTTCTATTAATGGATTTTCATTTGGGTGTGTTTTTAAAAGTTTCATGGGTGTTAGTGTGTATGTATGTGTAATTTTCAAACCGCTTATTTCAAATCCAGATCAGCCATTACATAAGTTTTGGAGGCACATACTACAGAACAAACAAGCTGACTCCCCATAGTCAAACCACAACATTCAACAATGAAAATTTAACCTAAAATTCTTGCAATAGTAAACCATATTGAGATATTTGGCTAATTATATATTTTTTTTTATTTTTTGTTGTGAGCTCTCTGTTCAAGAGCTGTTGCGTTTTTTGTGGCCACCATCAGAAAGTAGATGCATTCGACCTGGCTTTGTATATTTTGGCAGTTCACATCATTATGGGTTCTTCAGTGCACAAGTGACAATTTCAGTGCATGCTTAACCCCTTAACGACCAAGGACGTACGCCACACGTCCTCAAAAAAAAAATACAGTTAATGACCGAGGACGTGTGTCGTACGTCCTTGGTCTGGAAAGCAGCTGGAAGCGATCCTGCTCGCTTCCAGCTGCTTTGCGGTTATTGCAGTGATGCCTCGATATGGAGGCATCCTGCAATAACCCCCCTTGGCCATCCGATGCAGAGAGCCACTCCGTGGCCCTCTCTGCACCAGACATCGGTGGCCGGTATCGTTGGCGGGTGGGAGCTTACGTGGGAGGCGGGTGGGCGGCCATCGATGCTGTGTGTGGAGGGGATCGGGGGCGGGACCTACGGGAGCGCGCGCGTGCACGGGGGGGTGGTGGGCGGGAGCGGGTGGGAACCGCTACACTACAGAAAAAAAAAGTTCAAAGTAAAAAAAAAAAAAATACATTTTCAGCATTATAAATTTAATCTAAGGGATCTGGAAGGGGTTGGGGGTTGGTCTTGGTGGGGGGGAAAGCTACACTACAGAAAAGGGAATTTTTTTTAAGAAAAGCCACATTTTGTACAAAACTGGGTACTGGCAGACAGCTGCCAGTACCCAAGATGGCGCCCATTAAGGCAGAGGGGAAGGGTTAGAGAGCTGTTTGGTGGGGGATCAGTGAGGTTGGGGTCTAAGGGGGGATCCTACACATCAGCATATGTAAATATGCTTCTTTTTTTTTTTTCTTTTTTTAAAAAGGGCCAAATACCTTTTATTTTAGTACTGGCAGAGTTTCTGCCAGAACTTAAGATGGCGGGGACAATTGTGGGGTGGGGGAGGGAGGAGAGCTGTTTGGGAGGGATCAGGGGGTCTGATGTTTCAGGTGGGAGGCTGAGCTCTACACTAAAGATAAAATTAACCCTGCAAGCTCCCTACAAGCTACATAATTAACCCCTTCACTGCTAGCCATAATACACGTGTGATGCGCAGCAGCATTTAGAGGCCTTCTAATTACCAAAAAGCAATGCCAAAGCCATATATGTCTGCTATTTCTGAACAAAGGGGATCCCAGAGAAGCATTTACAACCATTTGTGCCATAATTGCACAAGCTGTTTGTAAATAATTTCAGTGAGAAACCTAAAATTGAGACAAATTTAACGTTTTTTTTTTTTAATTTGATCGCATTTGGCGGTGAAATGGTGGCATGAAATATACCAAAATTGGCCTAGATCAATACTTGGGGTTGTCTACTACACTAAAGCTAAAACTACCCCAAAAAGCTCCCTACATGCTCCCTAATTAACCCCTTCACTGCTGGGCATAATACACGTGTGGTGCTCAGTGGCATTTAGCTACCTTCTAATTACCAAAAAGCAACGCCAAAGTCATATATGTCTGCTATTTCTGAACAAAGGGGATCCCAGAGAAGAATTTACAACCATTTATGCCATAATTGCACAAGCTGTTTGTAAATAATTTCAGTGAGAAACCAAAAGTTTGTGAAAAGTGAACGATTTTTTGTATTTGATTGCATTTGGCGGTGAAATGGTGGCATGAAATATACCAAAATGGGCCTAGATCAATACTTTGGGTTGTCTACTAAAAAAAAATATATACATGTCAATGGATATTCACAGATTCCTGAAAGATATCAGTGTTCTAATGTAACTAGCGCTAATTTTGAAAAGAAATGGTTTGGAAATAGCAAAGTGCTACTTGTATTTATGACCCTATAGTTTACAAAAAAAGCAAAACACATGTAAACATTGGGTATTTCTAAAATCAGGACAAAATTTAGAAACTATTTAGCATGGGTGTTTTTTGGTGGTTGTAGATGTGTAACAGATTTTGGGGGTCAAAGTTAGAAAAGTGTGTTTTTCCATTTTTTCCTCATATTTTATAATTTTTTTTTATAGTAAATTATAAGATATGATGAAAATAATGGTATCTTTAGAAAGTCCATTTAATGGCGAGAAAAACGGTATATAATGTGTGGGTACAGTAAATGAGTAAGAGGAAAATTACAGCTAAACACAAACATCTCAAAAATGTAAAAATAGCCTTGGTCCCAAACTGACAGAAAATGGAAAAGTGCTGTGGTCATTAAGGGGTTAAAAATTTTGCATCTGTGATCTCTTGGCTTCATGTGTATTTGGAAATTCATGCCTGGTTTTACATATCTATATATCTCATAGCACACAAAGTCCAGCACTCAGTTAAGATTAAAAGCAAAAATAGAAGTTAGTTTCTGCATCTGGCCAAATGGGATAATCCCAGGTACCACGTCAAGGTCTCTTCCAAAACCTGAGTCCCTAAACAGCCACACAATGCAAGCTCTCAATCCAACAAACTGGGAACAAGTGAACGGTGCACAGGTTTATGTAATCAGTCTAGAAATATACAAAACGCGGAAGGGGACTGCACTCTCAGAACAGAAGCATTTTTGCTTTTAATCTTAACTGAGAGCTTGTAAATGAGTGCTAGACTTTCTCTGTGTGGTGTATTAATTTGTTTTGTAATTTTCCCTATGGGCCTTGCCTGGGGGGGGTGCCCATTCCCCAGTCTTGATATCATGTGATCGCATCGATGATCACGTTTTCATTTTAACTTCCAATGTGAACACTGCAATATATTTTGAAGCTAGAGTTCACCTTTTTATAGAACTCCGGAATGTCTGTTTTTAGTACTCTTAAAAGCTATGTTTCTCTTGTAAGATTTATCGAATCCACGGATTCATCCATACTTGTCGGATATTCTCCTTCCCTACAGGAAGTGGCAGAGAGCACCCACAGCAGAGCTGTCTATATAGCTCCTCCCTTAGCTCCACCCCTCAGTTATTCTCTCTGCCTGCTTAACTGCTAGGAAGGGCAAAGTGAGTGTGGTAACAAAAATGTTAGTTTTTATTTTCTCAAGCAAAAGTTTGTTATTTTAAATGGTACCGGTGTGTACTATTTACTCTGACAGAAAAGGGATGAAGATTTCTGCAAGGAGGAGGATGATCTTAGCATTTTGTAACTAAGATCCACTGCTGTTCTCACAAGGGCTGAAGAGTACAGGAAAACTTCAGTTGGGGGAACAGTTTGCAGGCTAAACTGCATTAAGGTATGTTCAGTCTATTTTTTTTTCTAGACAGACTGTTATTTCTAGAAAAGGCTGGCAATATCCCCATGAGGGAAAGGTAAGCTGTATTCAGTAAAAGAGGAATCGAAGCTTGCATAAAGGGCTCATAGTTACTGGTGACACTGATAGGAAAAAACGTTTTGGTTTAATTACAAATAAAACGTTTTTTGAGGGACTTTAAGGGGTCATTGTGGCTTGTTTAAGGTTTATTAACCCACATGGTTAGTTTAAGAAACACTCTGTGGTGTTTTTTAGGCCCCATAACTTTGAGTGAGGTGGGAGGGGCCTATTTTCAGTTGCACAGTTTATTTACCTCAGAAGCATCCAGCTACTTCTCCAGAGATTCCTGCTGTATTTGAGTGCTGTAAAGAGGTTTTTTTTCCCCCCACAAATCGTTCATAAAGGGCAGGTAGGCGCCTCAGCAGAGCTGTGGCAAGGTGCTGAACGTTATTTTACCGGTTTTGAATTTTTTTCAATCCAGCTTTTACATTAAGGGGTTAATTGTTTATTTGCATAGTGGTGCAAAGTTACTAAGGCTTTATGATGCTACTGTAAAATTTTTTGTTGTGTTTACTGCTTTTTTACACTGTTTTGCAGAGTTTGTGCAGCTTTTTTTCTCTTAAAGGCACAGTACCGGTTTTGATTAAAGTGTTATTTACTTTGATTAAAGTGTTTTCCAAGCTTGCTTGTTACATTACTAGCCTGTTTAACATGTCTGACACCAAGGAGAATCCTTGTTCTATGTGTTTAGAAGCCATTGTGGAACCCCCTCTTAGAATGTGTCCCACTTGCACTGATATGTTTATAAATTATAAAGAGCATATATTTTAGCACTTAAAAATATTGCAATAGATGATTCTCAGAAGGAAATGAGGGTTTAGCATCTAGCTCTCCCCAAGTGTCACAATCAGTAACGCCCGCACAAGTGATGCAAAGTACCTCTAGTGCGTCTAATTCATTTACTTTACAAGACATGGCCACAGTTATGAATATAACCCTCACAGAGGTTTTCTCTAAACTGCCTGGTTTACAAGGAAAGCGTGACAGCTCTGGGTTAAGAACAAATGCTGAGCCGCCTGATGCTTTAGTAGCCGTATCCGATATACCCTCACAATGTTTTGAAGTAGGGGTAAGGGATTTGCTATCTGAGGGAGAGATTTCTGATTCAGGAAAGACGCTCCCTCAGACAGATTCTGATATGACGGCCTTTAAATTTTAAGCTTGAACACCTCCGCTTATTGCTCAAGGAGTTTTTAGCTACTCTAGACGATTGTGACCCTTTAGTGGTCCCAGAGAAATTGTGTAAAATGGACAGATACTTAGAGGTTCCTGTTTACACTGATGTTTTTCCAGTCCCTAAGAGGATTGTGACTATTGTTACTAAGGAGTGGGATAGACCAGGTATTCCGTTCGCTCCCCGTCCTGTTTTTAAGAAAATGTTTCCCATATCTGACACCATACAGGACTCGTGGCAGACTGTTCCTAATGTGGAGGGAGCTATTTCTACTATTGCTAAGCGTACAACTATACCTATCGAAGACAGTTGTGCTTTCATAGATCCTATGGATAAAAAAATTAGAGGGTCTCCTAAATAATTTTTTTTGTTCTCTAACCTATTGCATGCATTGTAACTGTAACTACTGCAGCTGCTTTCTGGTTTGAGGCTCTCCAGGTAGAGACTCCATTAGAGAATATTAAGGCCCTTAAGTTGGCTAATTCTTTCATTACAGATGCCGCTTTCCTAATGGCTAAATTAGCAGCAAATAATTCAGGTTTTGCCATTTTAGCACGCAGGGCGTTATAGCTTAAGTCCTGGTCTGCTGATGTGTCGTCAAAATCTAAATTGTTGAACATCCCTTTCAAAGGCCCTATTCGGGCCTGAACTGAAAGAGATTATTTCAGACATCACTGGAGAGAAAGGCCATGCCCTCCCTCAGGATAAAACAAATAAGATGAGGACCAAACAAAATAATTTTCGTTCCTTTCGGAACTTAAGGGTGGTCCAATCCAAGTCAGTCTGGAGACCTAACCAGGCTTGGAACAAAGGTAAACAGGCCAAGAAGCCTGCAGCTGCCTCTAAGACAGCATGAAGGGGTAGCCCCCGATCCGGGACCGGATCTAGTAGGGGGCAGACTCTCTCTCTCTCTCTCTCTCTCTCTCTCTCTCTCTTTGCTCAGGCTTGGGCAAGAGATGTTCACGATTCCTGGGCTTTAGAAATTGTGTCCCAAGGATATCGTCTGGACTTCAAAGACTCTCCCCCCCCCCCCCCAGGGGGAGATTTCACATTTCTCAATTGTCTGCAAACCAGACAAAGGGAGAGGCGTTCTTACGCTGTGTAGAAGACCTACATACCTTGGGGATTCGCCCAGTTCCAAGAGCGGAACAAGGGCTAGGTTTTTACTCCAACCTGTTTGTGAGACCAATCTTGGAGCTCAAAATTCTAAACAAATTCCTCAGAGTACCATCTTTCAAGATGGAGACTATTCTGAATATTCTTCCTCTGATCCAGGAGGGTCAATATATGACTACCATGGACTTAAAGGATGCGTATCTACACATCCCTATTCACAGAGATCATCATCAATTCCTCAGATTCGCCTTTCTGGACAGGCATTACCAGTTTGTGGCCCTTCCCTTCGGATTGGCCACGGCTCCCAGAATTTTCACAAAGGTGCTAGGGTCCCTTTTGGCGGTTCTAAGACCGCGGGGTATAGCAGTGACGCCTTATCTAGAAGACCTCTTAATTCAGGCATCGACTTTCCAGCTAGCCAAGTCTCACACGGACATCGTGTTGGCTTTTCTGAGATCTCACCGGTGGAAGGTGAACATAAAAAAAGAGTTCTCTCGTCTCTCTCACAAGAGTTTCCTTCCTAGGGACTCTGATAGACTCGGTAGAAATGAAAATATTTCTGACGGAGGTTAGACAATCAAAACATTTAATCAATTGCCGAGCTCTTCATTCCATTCCTCGGCCATCAGTGGCTCAGTGTATGGAGGTAATCGGACTTATGGTAGCGGCAATGGACATAGTTCCTTATGCCCGCCTACACCTCAGACCACTTCAACTATGCATGCTCAAACAGTGGAATGGGGATTATGCAGATTTATCTCCTCAACTGCATCTGGACCAAGAGACCAGAGGTTCTCTTCTCTGGTGCTTGTCTCAGGACCACCTGTCTCAGGGAATATGTTTCCGTAGGCCAGAGTGGCTCATAGTAACGACAGATGCTAGGCTGGGGTGCAGTCTGGAAATCCCTGAAAGCACAGGGCTTATGGTCTCGGGAGGAATCTCTCCTCCCGATAAACATTCTAGTACTGAGAGCGATATTCAATGCGCTTCAGGCGTGGCCTCGGCTACCTGCGGCCAAATTCATCAGATTTCAGTCGGACAACATCATGACTGTAGCCTATATCAATCATCAAGGAGGAACACAGAGTTCTCTAGCGATGATGAAGGTAACCAAAATTATCCGATGGGCGGAGGATCACTCTTGCCATCTCTCAGCAATCCATATCCCAGGGGAAGATAACTGGGAGGCGGATTTTCTAAGTAGTCAGACTTTTCATCCGGAGGAGTGGGAGCTCCATCCGGAGGTATTTTCCCAGCTGACTCAGCTATGGGGCACACCAGAATTGGATCTGATGGCGTCCCGGGTCCAGAGAACGCCAAACTTCTGCGTTACGGGTCCAGGTCCCGGGATCCCCAGGCGGTACTGATAGATGCTCTAGCAGTGCCCATGTCTTTCAATCTGGCTTATGTATTTCCACAGTTTCCTCTCCTCCCACGTCTGGTTGCCAGAATCAAGCAGGAGAGAGCTTCGGTGATTCTGATAGCGCCTGCGTGGCCACGCAGGACTTGGTAGGCAGACCTGGTGGACATGTCATCTGTTCCACCGTGGACTCTGCCAATGAGGCAGGACCTTCTAATCCAAGGTCCGTTCAAGCATCCAAATCTAATTTCTCTGCATCTGACTGCTTGGAGATTGAACGCCTGATTCTATCAAAGCGTGGTTTCTCTGAGTCGGTCATTGATACCCGGATTCAGGCTAGAAAGCCTGTCACCAGGAAAATCTATCATAAGATTTGGCGCAAATATCTTTGTTGGTGTGAATCCAAGGGTTACTCATGGAGTAAGATTTGGATTCCTAGAATTTTGTCCTTTCTCCAAGAAGGATTGGAGAAGGGATTATCAGCTAGTTCCTTAAAGGGACAAATATCTGCCTAGTCTATTCTTTTACACAAATGTCTGGCAGATGTCCCAGACGTTCAAGCGTTTAGTCAGGATCAAGCCTGTATTTAAACCTGTTGCTCCGCCATGGAGCCTAAACTTGGTTCTTAAAGTTCTTCAAGGGGTTCCGTTTGAACCTATGCATTCCATAGATATTAAGCTTCTATCTTGGAAAGTTTTTTTGTTTTTAGTAGTTATATCTTCGGCTCGAAAAGTTCCTGAGTTATCTGCTTTACAGTGTGACTCGCCTTATCTTATTTTCCATGCAGATAAGGTGGTTTTACGTACCAAACCTGGATTCCTTCCTAAGGTTATTTCTAATAGGAATATCAATCTGGAAATTGTTGTTCCTTCGCTGTGTCCTAATCCTTCTTCAAAGAAGGAACGTCTGTTGCACAATATTGATGTGGTTTGTGCTTTAAAGTTCTACTTACAAGCAACCAAAGATTTCCGTCAAATATCTTCATTGTTTGTTGTCTATTCTGGTAAACGGAGAGGTCAAAAGGCTACGGCTACCTCTTTCTTTTTGGCTGAAAAGCATCTTCCGTATGGCTCATGAGACTGCTGGCCAGCAGCCTCCTGAAAGAATTACTGCTCATTCTACTAGAGCAGTGGCTTCCACATGGGCTTTTAAAAATGAGGCTTCTGTTGAACAGATTTGTAAGGCGGCGACTTGGTCTTCGCTTCATACTTTTTCCAAATTTTACAAATTTGATACTTTTGCTTCTTCGGAGGCTATTTTTGGGAAAAGGTTCTACAAGCAGTGGTGCCTTCCGTTTTAAGGAACCTGTCTTGTCCCTCCCTTCATCCGTGTTCTAAAGCTTTAGTATTGGTATCCCACAAGTATGGATGAATCAGTGGACTCGATACATCTTACAAGAGAAAACAGAATTTATGCTTACCTGATAAATTTTTCTTGTGATGTATCGAGTCCACGGCCCGTCCTGTTTATTAAGACAGGCATATTTATTTTTAAACTTTCAGTCACCTCTGCACCCTATAGTTTCTCCTTTTTCTTCCTAGCCTTCGGTCGAATGACTGGGGGGTGGAGCTAAGGCAGAAGCTATATAGAGAGCTCTGCTGTGGGTGCTCTCTCTGCCACTTCCTGTAGGGAAGGAGAATATCCCACAAGTATGGATGAATCCGTGGACTCGATACATCACAAGAGAAATTTATCAGGTAAGTTTTGTGTAACAGATCTTATTAAAGGGATAGAAAAGTCAAAATGAAACTTGCATGTAATTTTAAGACTTTTAAAGTCACTTCTATTTTTCAAATGCACCTTGTTCTCTTGGTATCTCTTGTTGAAAAAGAATATGCACAAATCTTACACTAAGAGGAGCTAGCTGCTGATTGGGATCTGCACACATTTGTCTCTTATGATTGGCTAACTAGATGAGTTCAGCTAGTTGCTAGTAGTGCAATGCTGTTCCTTCAGCAAAGGATAACATGAGATTGAAACAAATTTCATAATAGAAGTAAATTTGAAAGTAGTTTGTTTGTAAAATTTGTATTTATCCAAATCATGAAAGAAAATCTTGGGTCAACTTTATTTTATTAAAAAAAAAAAAACTTTGATCCACCCTGTTGCTTATAAATGTTTTGGAGCTCTGGAAAGTTTACCTAGCCCTTGAAATTGTAATAGTCGTTCAAAGAAACAATAAATGCCCTCTTGAACATTTAAGCAATAGTATCTGTCTGACTTCAAAAAAGCATTCTGCGCCATTGTTTAACCACTTAACGATCAAGGACATGCCTGACACCACGTCTGGGGTTTGAAGCAACGGTGATCGCTTTCAGGGTATTGCAGTGATGCCTAGATATTGAGGCATCACTGTAATACCCTTTCTTTTTAAAGACACAATGAGTCCACGGATTATCATCCTTGTGGGATATTCACCTCCTGGTCAGCAGGAGGAGGCAAAGAGCACCACAGCAGAGCTGCTTTATATAGCTCCTCCCCTCCCTCCCACCCCAGTTATTCTCTTTGCCTACGTTAGTGATAGGAAGAGGTAAAGTGAGGTGTTAGTATAGATCCTTCAATCAAGAGTTTATTATTTTTAAAGTAGTGCCAGAGTGTACTGCTTTTGTTCTAGGGTGTAGCCGTAGTCCATATCAGTCTCTATAGTATAGCTATTTGTGACTTTAGAGCAATAGGAACTGGTGGGACATAATTCTCACTGTGCTTCCTATACATTTATGCTGCCCTTATCCTGATAGCCTAAGCCCAGAGGCAGACCTTTTTTTTCAAAATATTTCTGCGGGTCATTTTAAAATTAAATACCATTTTAAATTAGGCAGTTATACTAAAGCAACAGCACAATTGCAATATACTGATTAACTGTAGAATAAAGCAATTTTTAAAAGTTTTATATTATATTGCAGCAGGTAAAAGGAGGCAGTCCTCAATCAAGGTGCTGTTGCTTTGCTGTGCTACCCCTTATTTGCTGTGGCTTCACTATTTTAAGGAAAATGTACCCAATGCAACCAGAGCAAAACTCTGTTTAAAGACAACAGCCTGTGGTGGAACAGCGCCACAAAGCAAAAGTGTTAACGGTTCCCTTGTGTCACATTTTTTCTCTTGTTAAGTGTGTGCAGTCCACGGATCATCCATTACTTATGGGATATTCTCCTTCCCAACAGGAAGTTGCAAGAGGATCACCCACAGCAGAGCTGCTATATAGCTCCTCCCCTAACTGTCATACCCAGTCATTCTCTTGCAAGCCTCAACCAAGATGGAGGTCGTAAGAGGAGTGTGGTGTTTTATACTTAGTTTATTCTTCAATCAAAGGTTTGTTATTTTTAAATGGTGCCGGAGTGTACTGTTTATCTCAGGCAGTATTTAGAAGAAGAATCTGCCTGCGTTTTCTATGATCTTAGCAGAAGTAACTAAGATCCATGGCGGTTCTCACATTTTCTAAGGAGTGAGGTAACTTCAGAGAGGGAATGGCGTGCAGGTTTTCCTGCAATAAGGTATGTGCAGTTAATATTTTTCTAGGGATGGAATTTGCTAGAAAATGCTGCTGATACCGAACTAATGTAAGTAAAGCCTTAAATGCAGTGATAGCTACTGGTATCAGGCATATTAATAGAGATGCATACTCTTATAAAAATGTAATATAAAACATTTGCTGGCATGTTTAATCGTTTTTATATGTATTTGGTGATAAAACTTATTGGGGCCTAGTTTTTTTCCACATGGCTGGCTTGAATTTGGCCTAGAAACAGTTTCCTTAGGCTTTCCACTGTTGTAATATGAGTGGGAGGGGCCTATTTTGCCATTTTTTTGCACAGCAAAAATTACAGACACAGACATCCAGCTTCTTCCTGCATGATCCAGGACATCTCTGGAGGGCTCAAAAGGCTTCAAAGTCGTTTTTGAGGGAGGTAAAAAGCCACAGTAGAGCTGTGGCAGTTGTTGTGACTGTTTGGGGGGAAAAAAACAAAAAAAACGTTTTTGCCTTTTATTATTTTTTGGGTATTAAGGGGTTAATCATCCATTTGCAAGTGGGTGCAATGCTCTGCTAACTTGTTACATACACTGTAAAAAATTTGTTAGTGTAACTGCCTTTTTTCATTATTTCAAATTTTGACAATTTGCGTTTCTTAAAGGTGCAGTAACGTTTTTTATATTGCTTGTAAACTTGTTTAAAGTGTTTTCCAAGCTTGCTAGTCTCATTGCTAGTCTGTTTAAACATGTCTGACACAGAGGAAACTACTTGTTCATTATGTTTGAAAGCCATGGTGGAGCCCCATAGGAGAATGTGTACTAAATGTATTGATTTCACCTTAAACAGTAAAGATCAGTCTTTAACTATAAAAGAAATATCACCAGAAGATTCTGTCGAGGGGGAAGTTATGCCGACTAACTCTCCCCACGTGTCAGACCCTTCGCCTCCCGCTCAGGGGATGCACGCTAATATGGCGCCAATTACATCAGGGACGCCCATAGCGATTACCTTGCAGGATATGGCTGCAATCATGAATAATACCCTGTCAGAGGTATTATCCAGGTTGCCTGAATTAAGAGGCAAGCGCGATTGCTCTGGGGTTAGGAGAAATACAGAGCGCGCAGATGCTGTAAGGGCCATGTCTGATACTGCGTCACAATATGCAGATCATGAGGACGGAGAGCTTCAGTCTGTGGGTGACATCTCTGATTCGTGGAATCCTGATTCAGAGATTTCTAATTTTAAATTTAAGCTTGAGAACCTCAGTGTATTGCTTGGGGAGGTATTAGCTGCTCTGAATGACTGTAACACAGTTGCAGTACCAGAGAAATTGTGTAGGCTGGATAAATACTATGCGGTACCAGTGTGTACTGATGTTTTTCCTATACCTAAAAGGCTTACAGAAATTATTAGCAAGGAGTGGGATAGACCGGGTGTGCCTTTTTCTCCACCTCCTATATTTAGAAAAATGTTTCCAATAGACGCCACTACACAGGACTTATGGCAGACGGTCCCTAAGGTGGAGGGAGCAGTTTCTACTTTAGCAAAGCGTACTACTATCCCGGTTGAGGACAGTTGTGCTTTTTCAGATCCAATGGATAAAAAATTAGAGGGTTACCTTAAGAAAATGTTTATTCAACAAGGTTTTATTTTACAGCCCCTTGCATGCATTGCGCCTGTCACGGCCGCGGCGGCATTCTGGTTTGAGGCCCTGGAAGAGGCCATCCATAAAGCTCCTTTGACTGAAATTATTGACAAGCTTAGAACACTTAAGCTAGCTAACTCATTTGTTTCTGATGCCATTGTTCATTTGACTAAACTAACGGCTAAGAATTCCGGATTCGCCATCCAAGCGCGTAGTGCGCTATGGCTTAAATCCTGGTCAGCTGACGTGACTTCGAAGTCTAAATTACTCAACATTCCTTTCAAGGGGCAGACCTTATTCGGGCCTGGTTTGAAGGAAATTATTGCTGACATTACTGGAGGTAAGGGTCACACCCTTCCTCAGGACAGGGCCAAAGCAAAGGCCAAACAGTCTAATTTTCGTGCCTTTCGAAATTTCAAGGCAGGTGCAGCATCAACTTCCTCCGCTTCAAAACAAGAGGGAACTTTTGCTCAATCTAAGCAGGCCTGGAAACCTAACCAGTCCTGGAACAAAGGCAAGCAGGCCAGAAAGCCTGCTGCTGCCTCTAAGACAGCATGAAGGAACGGCCCCCTATCCGGCGACGGATCTAGTAAGGGGCAGACTTTCTCTCTTCGCCCAGGCGTGGGCAAGAGATGTTCAGGATCCCTGGGCGTTGGAGATCATATCTCAGGGATATCTTCTGGACTTCAAAGCTTCCCCTCCACAAGAGAGATTTTATCTTTCAAGGCTATCTGCAAATCAGATAAAGAAAGAGGCATTCCTACGCTGTGTGCAAGACCTCCTAGTTATGGGAGTGATCCATCCAGTTCCGCGGACGGAACAAGGACAGGATTTTTATTCGAATCTGTTTGTGGTTCCCAAAAAAGAGGGAACCTTCAGACCAATTTTGGATCTAAAGATCTTAAACAAATTTCTCAGAGTTCCATTATTCAAGATGGAAACTATTCGGACCATCCTACCCATGATCCAAGAAGGGTCAGTACATGACCACAGTGGATTTAAAGGATGCCTACCTTCACATACCGATTCACAAAGATCATCATCGGTTTCTAAGGTTTGCCTTTCTAGACAGGCATTACCAATTTGTAGCTCTTCCCTTCGGGTTGGCTACAGCCCCGAGAATCTTTACAAAGGTTCTGGGCTCACTTTTGGCGGTTCTAAGACCGCAAGGCATAGCGGTGTCTCCGTGTCTAGACGACATCCTGATACAGGCGTCAAGCTTTCAAGTGGCCAAGTCTCATACAGAGATAGTTCTGGCATTTCTGAGGTCGCATGGGTGGAAAGTGAACGAGGAAAAGTTCTCTCTATCCCCACTCACAAGAGTCTCCTTAGGGACTCTTATAGATTCTGTAGAAATGAAAATTTACCTGACGGAGTCCAGGTTATCAAAACTTCTAAATGCTTGCCGTGTTCTTCACTCCATTCCGCGCCCTTCGGTAGCTCAGTGTATGGAGGTAATCGGCTTAATGGTAGCGGCAATGGACATAGTGCCATTTGCGCGCCTTCATCTCAGACCGCTGCAATTATGCATGCTGAGTCAGTGGAATGGGGATTACACAGATTTGTCCCCTCTGCTAAATCTGGATCAAGAGACCAGAGATTCACTTCTCTGGTGGTTGTCTTGGGTACACCTGTCCAAGGGTATGACCTTTCGCAGGCCAGATTGGACAATTGTAACAACAGATGCCAGTCTTCTAGGTTGGGGTGCAGTCTGGAATTCCCTGAAGGCATAGGGATCGTGGACTCAGGAGGAGAAACTCCTTCCAATAAATATTCTGGAGTTAAGAGCGATATTCAATGCTCTTCTGGCTTGGCCTCAGTTAGTAACACTGAGGTTCATCAGATTTCAGTCGGACAACATCATGACTGTGGCTTACATCAACCATCAAGGGGGAACCAGGAGTTCCCTAGCGATGTTAGAAGTCTCAAAGATAATTCGCTGGGCAGAGTACCACTCTTGCCACCTGTCAGCAATCCATATCCCAGGCGTGGAGAACTGGGAGGCGGATTTTCTAAGTCGTCAGACTTTCCGGGGGAGTGGGAACTCCATCCGGAGGTGTTTGCTCAGTTGATTCATCGTTGGGGCAAACCAGAGTTGGATCTCATGACGTCTCGCCAGAACGCCAAGCTTCCTTGTTACGGATCCAGGTCCAGGGACCCAGAAGCGACGCTGATAGATGCTCTAGCAGCGCCTTGGTTCTTCAACCTGGCTTATGTGTTTCCACCGTTTCCTCTGCTCCCTCGACTGATTGCCAAAATCAAACAGGAGAGAGCATCAGTGATTCTGATAGCACCTGCGTGGCCACACAGGACTTGGTATGCAGACCTAGTGGACATGTCATCCTTTCCACCATGGACTCTGCCTCTAAGACAGGACCTTCTGATACAAGGTCCTTTCAATCATCCAAATCTAATTTCTCTGAGACTGACTGCATGGAGATTGAATGCTTGATTCTATCAAAGCGTGGCTTCTCCGAGTCAGTCATTGATACTTTAATACAGGCACGAAAGCCTGTTACCAGGAAAATCTACCACAAGATATGGAGTAAATATCTTTATTGGTGTGAATCCAAGAATTACTCATGGAGTAAGGTTAGGATTCCTAGAATATTGTCTTTTCTCTAAGAGGGCTTGGACAAAGGATTATCAGCTAGTTCCTTAAAGGGACAGATTTCTGCTCTGTCTATTCTTTTGCACAAGCGTCTGGCAGAGGTTCCAGACGTCTAGGCATTTTGCCAGGCTTTGGTTATAATTAAGCCTGTTGCTCCCCCGTGGAGCTTAAACTTGGTTCTTAAAGTTCTTCAGGGAGTTCCGTTTGAACCCCTTCATTCCATTGATATTAAACTTTTATCTTGGAAAGTTCTGTTTTTGATGGCTATTTCCTCTGCTCGGAGAGTCTCTGAGCTATCTGCCTTACAATGTGATTCTCCTTATCTGATTTTTCATGCAGATAAGGTAGTCCTGCGTACCAAACCTGGGTTTTTACCAAAGGTGGTTTCTAACAAGAATATCAATCAAGAGATTGTTGTTCCATCATTGTGTACTAATCCTTCTTCAAAGAAGGAACGTCTTTTACATAATCTGGACGTAGTCCGTGCCTTGAAGTTTTACTTACAAGCTACTAAAGATTTTCGTCAAACATCTACCCTGTTTGTCGTTTACTCTGGACAGAGGAGAGAGGTTAAAAAGCTTCGGCAACCTCTCTTTCCTTTTGGCTTCGGAGCATAATACGCCTAGCCTATGAGACTGCTGGACAGCAGCCCCCTGAAAGGATTACAGCTCATTCTACTAAAGCTGTGGCTTCCACCTGGGCCTTTAAAAATGAGGCCTCTGAACAGCTTTGCAAGGCCGCGACTTGGTCTTCGCTTCACACTTTTTCCAAATTTTACAAATTTTATACTTTTGCTTCTTCGGAGGCCGTTTTTGGGAGAAAGGTTCTTCAGGCAGTGGTTCCTTCCGCTTAATCCTGCCTTGTCCCTCCCATCATCCGTGTACTTTAGCTTTGGTATTGGTATCCCATAAGTAATGGATGATCCGTGGACTGGATACACTTAACAAGAGAAAACATAATTTATGCTTACCTGATAAATTTATTTCTCTTGTAGTGTATCCAGTCCACGGCCCGCCCTGTCCTTTTTTAAGGCAGGTCTAAATTTTAATTAAACTACAGTCACCACTGCACCCTATGGTTTCTCCTTTCTCTGTTTGTTTTCGGTCGAATGACTGGATATGATAGTTAGGGGAGGAACTATATAGCAGCTCTGCTGTGGGTGATCCTCTTGCAACTTCCTGTTGGGAAGGAGAATATCCCATAAGTAATGGATGATCCGTGGACTGGATACACTACAAGAGAAATAAATTTATCAGGTAAGCATAAATTATGTTTTTTCTGCAGACATGCTGCATCTTCTGCGATGACATCTCACATCGCTGCATGTTCTGCCTTGGGGAGCCTAAGCAACATTAACTCAGGCTTTATGGTTTTCCACAGGGCTATGGGAGGGAGAGGACGTCCTAAACCTGCTGGGCTGCCCTGCTGCCGGGCAGAATATCAAGGTAAGTGCTAACTTTTTATTCTGGGTCTGAAGCACACAGAAATAATTCAGGACAGAGGAAGTAGCACTTTACTAGGACATATATCTCATATATAAGAATTAGGAGGATTTTCTGACGGCATGTTTTATTGCAGGCACTGGGGCTAAGGAGAGTGGCTTTTGGGGACACTTAAACTGGGCTGGATACCATGAGGGATATGCCCTATAACAGTGAGGGATAACCCCCTTGGTATAATCTTTATATTTTTGTAGTATATAAGCTATTATATAATATATATGTTATGCACTTTTTATTACTTTCTCTGGTATTACATTTTGCCCCAGATTCAAGAAGGTTTCAGCTACCTCTCCCGGTAACCTATCTTTATCATAATGATGGCGACCGGGAGAGCATGTATTGTTACGCCCACGAAGGATGGTGTTTCGTTTTGGCGCCTTTTCTTTTCAGCTGCATATTCCGTCCCGATATCTATGCAGTCTCTAAGATGGGAGTGTCACGCCCACGAAGGGCGGAGCTTGGGGCCGACTTAGACTGTCGCATAGAGCAGTTTCTGAGATAGGGCTGATTCTGGGCTAGATTAACGCTCTGTGTCTTGTTCTAGGTGGTCCGGATAGCGCTACAGCTGCGCTCAGGATCTGTTTACATTCTGTTAGGTACATGATATTTTAAGAATGCAAAAATATCTGGAGGGCGCCTCAGCAAGTTTTATTTGTGGTTTCTGCCGGTGTTTATATGTTTGTGTCCTAGTCTAAGCACTTTCTACACACAAGAATAAAAAGTTAATGTATAAAATTTAAAGAGACAGTAACATTTCTATCTGTTCATGTTGTTTGACATAATTTCACTGTTTATTTGTTTAATCCATCCTTTGGGTTGTAGATTGGAACAAGCACACTAAAAATGAGTTGATTTTTACATTTAAAGAGACAGTAACAGTTTTAAAATCTTAAAGAATAAATCTTTATTCACTGTTTCTTTGTTTAGTCCATCTTTTATGTCTTAGGATGGAATAAGATCACACAAAAATGAGTTACTTTTTAATTTTAAAGACGGTAACGTTTGTGTCGATTTAAAAAAAAAAAAAAAGTTTCTTTTCTATACCTTCTACTACTATGGACTGTTGACTGGTCAATCTATGCCATAAAAATTATGGCCCACATACAGTGCCCTGCGCTTCCTCTAACATTTCATACATCCATAGTTTTTCCTATGTGGTAGAAAACATTACTAGAGGAATTAATTTCTTCCCTGTTAACGAAGAGGAAGATACTTCGAGATTATCTGATAGTGAATTCTCAGGCTCAGAATAATTTCTTTATTTGATCCTGAAGTTGTTTTTCTCTGTTTTTTAGCTTGTTTACCTCCATTTGTTAGGAGGTTTAGCTACCCTGGGAGACTCCGACACTACTGGTGTTATCTAGGGCGCCCAGTAAGTTATTAAGAAATGGAAGAACCGCATTCCCTTTTATAAAAAGGATGTTTTTCCATGGTCGACTTAGCTAAGGAGGCTGGGCACACTTCACTAGGGTGGAAGGAGTAGTTTCCAGCCTAGCTAAGAACTACGATACCCTTAGAAGATAGTTGGGTTTGAAGGTCCTATGGATAAGAACTAAAAAAGGATCATACATCAGGGCTTATAATGGCAACCAGCTGTGTTTTTTGCTACCGTCACTAGTGCGACTGCGTATGGTCTGATGTGTTTTTTGATGCTACTATATCAGAATCTTCCCTAGATAAAGAACAAGGATAGGATAAAAGCCTTTGAGTTGGCTAATTCCTTTAGTTCTAATTTTTCCCTTCAATATTTCGAACTGGGATCATAGGTTTCAGGTTTCTCGTTGGGCTCTGGCTTGACAAAAGTAATTCTTTTGGAATTAAAAGAATTTAAAAAATAAAAAATGGTCTGCTGTTGAATCGGACACAGTGTGGAGGACATGCCCCGATCCGGTTCCGGATCTTGTAGAGGGCAATATTCTGTCTTCGCTCAGGCTTGGGTTCGAGATGTTCAGGATCCCTGGGCAATAGAAAATAGTGTCCCAGGGACACAAATCAGAGTTCAAGGAGTTTTTCTCCCAGAGGCAGGTTTCTGTTTTTCAGGATTATCTGCAGTTCAGTTAATAGGAGAGGCGTTCTTGCATTGTGTAAGAGACCTCTCCTCCCTGGGAGTAATTGTTCCCGTTCCAGTACAGGAACAGGAGCATGGTTTTTTTTATTCAAATCTTTTTGTGGTTTCCAAAATAAGAGGGAACCTTCAGACCTATATTAGACCTTAAGAGTCTAAACAAGTTTCTCATAGTTCCTTTGCAAGATGAAGACTATTTGTACCATTCTTCCTTTGATCCAGGAGGGTCAATTTATGACAGTGGATTTAAAGGATGCATATCTTCATGTTCCTATCCACAGAGATCATCACAAGTTCCTAAGGTTTGCCTTTCTGGACGAACACTTTCTGTTCGTGGCTCTTCCTTTCGGTCTAACCACGACACTCAGAATTTTCACAAAGGTTCTGGGGTCTCTGCTGGCGGTTCTAAAACTGTGGGGCATTGCGGTGGCGCCTTATCTGGATGATATTCTAATCCAGGCGTCATCCGGTCAACAAACAAGGTCCCATACCGACATTGTGCTATCCTTCCTTAGAACTCACGGTTGGAAGGTGAATCTGGAAAAGAGTTCCTTAATCCCGAAGACAAGGGTGACTTTTTCTTGGGAAATCTAATTGATTCTTTATCTATGAGGAGGTTTTTTTGACAGAAGTCAGAAAATCAAAGATTCTAGATTCCTGTCGAGCCCTTCAGTCCAATTCTCGTTCGTCAGTGGCTTAGTACATGGAAGCAATCAGACTGATGGTGGCGGCAATGGACATCATACCGTTTGCTCGGTTTCACCTCAGGTCTCTG